>NW_003546452.1:38734-90533 GCF_000090795.2 Amphimedon queenslandica | reverse complement strand
CTTTAATAAAGTAGAAAGAAAATGGCATGATCACTTGTATCCAATACTGACATCATTAAAACTGGATGTTTGTGCTTTTAAAAAAGCAATGGATTCAGCCAATAACCGAATAATACTGTTTCAGTTTCACCAAGCACTTCTTGTGAACTTTATCAGTTATCTAGATAAAGAGTTAAACAAAGAGTTGAAAGGTACAGTTTAATCTGCTGTATTTAGATTGCCATTCTTATTTTATAATAGTATGCAAAATATCACCTGCTATAATTGATGACATGCATATTAATGAGTTGTGTGTTGAAGATGGGGAAAAATTGTGGAAGTATCCTTTTTTGGAAGCTGCTGATCCTGTTAAGCCATTGTTAATACCATGTGCTGTAATGACTTCTGAAAAATATAAGAATGACATTTTTCATCAGCAGTGCAAAGATCAAGTTAAATGCCTAAACAACACAGACACATGGCCTCAAATTGCTGTAGCTGTGGAAGCTGCTTTTGAATCTTGTACTCTTATTGTGGCAAAACTGAGAGATCAAAGCATTACTCTTCATGAAATTGACACTCTATTTCGTAGTGCCTCTAGTGCTGGTGTCGTTGCTCATACACTGAGTCAACTAGAAAGTGCTCTGTTGTTTTCGAGAGATACAGTAAATTTTTTAAAAAGTGCCCTGACTTTCTCAAATCAAAAGCCACCATGCAGTGTTTCCAGTATCTTTATAACACCTGAGACTGAATCGTTATCACCTTGGATCAATGAAGTTGCCACTAATGTTTATTTATGGAGAGGCCTGTCACCCTTATTAATAGAAGCACAAGACTTTGCAGATATATTAAATGATTTAGAAGTTGAACCTGCTGAATTCATAGCATTCTCAAACTTAGTGAGTGTTTGCTATCTAGTATTTTACAAGTTATTTATTGTAATAATTTAGAGTCTTCACACTACTAAACTTAAATCAGTTGCATCAGAAAAAGAAATTTTAGAATTCATGAGAAAAACTAAAGAACTAACAGGAGAAATTAAAGATTCAATAAGAATGTTCGCTAAAAGCAAAAAGCTACGTGAATGGATTTTAGCTAAAAGTGAAGGTATATACTGTTGGTCAAGATATATTTTGTATATAGACCTGCCATGCAGAAATGCTGTCATCATTATGCAATATATCATATATAGTATACTAGAATAGTCTCATATGCAAAATATAGGACCTTTGTTCTTGGGCCTACGCCCCTTGGGCTATATCACATCCTTGAACACAAACCTCAGGTCCTATATTTGTATATGCGACCTACTAGTATACTATGTAATACACATATAACATTGTCTTTGCAAGACAAATTAATTGTAATAATCACGAAGTATTGTGAAACTATATTACAGTGAGCATAATTGCTGAATGAGCTAGATCATATTCTTTTCTAGATTTGAATGCAATGGAGACATTTATTGGAGTAGTATTAGATACATTGGCTGAAGAAGGAGATGAGATACAAGATAGATTAACAAATTTATCAGAGTTGTGTAGCAAGTTTTCACTTTTAATTTACAACTTTGATGAATCTAAGTCTAAAATAAAATGTCTCATAAAGCTCTTTGAAGATACTTATAAGAAGCTATCTGATCTAAGTGGTGCTATTTCATTAGTTGTAAGTTATTAGTTATTTACTGGTATTGGTTAATCAATATTCCATTCTGTCATTATTGTAAAGGAAATTTGTAACAATGATTTTGAATGGTACAAGAGGATTGGAGAACTACAGGGATCAATAGAACAAGGAGCTGTGACACAAATGAGAGAAATTAATCAACATGGATCCTATAGTATTCAGTCTTCAGGGGACTCCCATAAATGCAGAGTATCATTAAGCATAGTTCAGGATAAAAAGCATATTGTATCGTTAGATGATCTCAATGAACTTGAGAGTAAACTTGTTCTTATTACAAGGAAGCATTCATCATGGGCTGAAGAAAAAGAGCTATTTCAAGAGGTGAGTATGCACCATTGGAATGTTTATTATAATTGTATTATTAGATGCTGAAGAGAATAATTCTCATTTCTGAATCTGTTCAAAAGTTAAAGGATTTTGGTCACTTAGAGTACCTTGACTGGGAGAAAAAATATCACTGCCCTGAGTATGTATGGAATTTAAAAAGCCTGGACCAGGAAATCAGTACTTTAGAAAACACTTTAATTAGTTGGATGTATAATGTATGGAACTGTCGTTATGAGTTTCCTGAATTAAATTACTACACTACAGAGCAGCTCATTGTTTTCAGGAAAGAGCTGACATTGATTAAGAATGATCCATCAAAAGAAGTTAATCCTCAAGTATTTTACCTTCTTCATAGTGTAGTTGGGGAACCTGTTGATTCTACAATGCTTTTAAAGAAGGGACTGAAGTATGATGAAAAGTTTAGTATAGTTCATGAAGATAATGAGGAGGATTCTTCATCAATCGAAGTTGCTCAGCCAGTTGACTTTCTCCTTTCGGTAGATGATGCAGTGAGTCTTAATGCATCTGAAGTTGAGAGTATTTCTGTGTTGCAAGAAGCTATGAACAGTCTAAATGAGAAAAAGAGAGAGATATATCATGAATTAGTTAACTGTGGATATCAAAATTATAAAAGTGTTGAAGCAGCAACACTGCATGATGACATATATAATGCAATGGACTGGTGTGATGAACTAGAGGATAAAGAAGAGGAAACTCTACGAAATAAATATTTCCCTGCACAAACTACTGCTACATCTACCAATAGCTTATCATTTTCTCAAGACTGTTCACTCACAGTTTCCGAACAAAACCCGATTAAAATATCAGTTATGCCTGATTTTGTTCATTTTGATGTTACTCCTATTGTATCAATGTTTGTAAGCAGTGACATTCATTTTACACCGTAAGTCCAAGTACACATCTATAATATTTTTGATATTATATACTTCAGCAATCTACTAATGGATGACAAGAAGATGATGATGTCACTCAATGATCTTGGAGATTTTTTAAAGACAATCACAAAACTGAGAGGTATAATAACTATTTTATCATTATTACTGTATAGCAGTGTTGTATTAGTTAACTATAACAATAAATAAATCTATTTTATTACAACAAAATTGTAATTTTAGTTAACTAAACTATAATTCTTCTATTTGATGTCAAACTAACTAGAATCATAACTAAAATGACTTAATTGTCAAAACTATAACTAAAATAGAATTAACAGTTTTGTACCAGTACTAGCCACACCTACTTATTAGTTAAAATCTAAACTTGACCCTGTTGAAAGAGTACTTTTGTTAGTAGTGATGGGCGATATGGCCAATTTTCTTAATTTTTGATAACGATCGATAATGGACTTTTTGAGGAAATATCGATTATTAACGATACGATAACCACACCTTCATTTGGGGGTGTGGCTAATGATTTTGGCACTGTACTGGATATGAAAGAAGATAATTTCCATGCTCTTGAGCCTTGTTTCTCTTCTTATTGGGGTAGGCTGAGCTAACAACTGGTCAGTTGCCTCTTTCTTGCAGTTCAACAGTGCAGTTACTTATTAAAATTAGTTATTTAACCTTAATAAATGGGCGTGGTCAATAGATCGCTGAAAATTGTATAAAATTTTCGATAATGATTCAAATCGATTCCGTAAAATATCGTTTATATCGATAAAGAATCGATATATCGCCCATCACTATTTGTTAGTGGGGCATGCTTGTATATGGTAATACTTCATGACTCAACGACTTTTTTTGCTTGTTATTGCCTGGCTTGTTATAACTAAAACTATAACTATAACTAAAAGAAATTGGTATCACATAATCATAACTAAAATAAATAGCCTGAGAGTTTACTATAACTAGAACTAGGACTAAATATATTTTTTTCTCAAAGTACCATAACTAAAACTAAAATAAAAATCATGAACTAAAACAACACTGCTGTATAGCAGGACACTTTTGAGAGAATCAACTTTTGCGGATATCAGATTTGCTTTTTTAAATCTACAAAATGTTCAAATGCTTAGATTAGTTGATTCCATGAAACTAAATTTTGAGCAGATCCACAAAAGTTTAAATTCTCAGCTACACTGTATGTAATAGTTATAGGCCCATTAAAAAGGGTTGTATGGCCCATAAATGTACATGGAGTGGAGCCAAGACAGCCAATAATGTGATAGCCAATGCTATAGACCCTATAGGGCGCTAAGTTCTGCAAGTAATTATTGCATTACGGTATCCACCCACACTCATGATTTGGACGGCAAGATACCTGGGAAAACAAGGAACAAGAGGCCTTCGTGGCTTCAAGAGCTTGTTTGAGTGGCAATAAATGCCAGTAACAGTGAAGAATAGAGCCCAGAATGTCTCCTGAGAAAAAGCTTCATTGCACTTGAAGCCACTTGTCCACAAAGGCTGCTTTTGGCCTCCTATCCATTGGTTTTGCCTGGTTTTGCCGTCCAGCAGGAGAATTTCGAAATTTTTTCATTAAAGAATGCGGATAGGATACGGAAGATTACGAATAGTGTCTCATATACGGTATCTATAATTGCTTCTAGAAGTTAGCGCCCTATAGGGTCTATTGGCTATCAAGACTCCACCCCACTAGCCATCATGGCCCATACAGTACTCCTTACTGTGGTATAATTAATTTATGGTATATACAAATGTGCATCAAAAGCATCAGCCAAATGCATGCCTAGGAAAGTTTTCTGGAGTCTTTAATGCTCTATCAAAGCTTAGACAAAGCTAATACAGACATTTACGAGCTCGCTTTGTCTAGCAAGACAATTGTCGTATGATATCTGTCTACTAAAACACTGCAAAAGCCGACAGTGGTGGTAAAGAAGTATTTTGAGTCTTTTTCACAACAACTAGAGCAGTTTCTTTTCTTTTCTGATCACAAAGAGTTTCTCACCCAGTGTGGCTCTAGCCATTGTGCACTCACCAACAGACTTAAGGCCTTTTCACACTGCCGCACAGTTTTCAAAGCGCTTTGATGCGCTTTGTTGATACAGCTGAAATAATGATCTTGTTCACACTAGCAGCTGAATTACCGTATGGAAGGAAATTTTGGAGGTAGTTAAATTTGGCGAATTTGGCGTTTTGATAGCCATTCGCCAAAATAAAAATTTGCCATTTTGAGCCATTATACGCATGCTCAATGGCACGTGGCCACAAATTCGCCAAATTAAAATTCGCCAATCACCAAAATTTAGCAATTCGCCAAAATTTAGTCCCTCCAAAATTTCCTTCTGTACGGTATGTATCATTTTGTGTTCTTGTTGCCATTGGCTTACATTGATCGACACGCATCACTTCACATCAATCCACCTCTGGAGGTGAAGTGAGAGCCCATCAATTTGAAACCACTCTAGTGTGAACACGATTAATGCACATCAATGCACATTACTTTGGCCAGTGTGAAAAGGCCTTTTAAGTTTGAGTGCTGTATGCAATATGACAAACAGGCAGTGCCTTTGATATGCCCACGTAGTATACTATAAGTGGTATTATAATTTTGTTTAGGACGAAAGCAAATCAAAAGAAGTTTTCCAGAACAATTTTTTGAAAAGGGTCAACCAAATCTTGTTGTAGCACCAGCAGGTTAGAGCTGTAGTTATACTAATGATTATTATGCCATTTTCATTTAGATGAAATATTCAATTGTGTTATTCAAATATATGCTGAGGATGAAGATGCTCCATTACCATGTTATGAAGAAATCCTTTTGTGCTCTTCAAACACAACCCTTGAACAAGTAATGCAACTTGAACACTGATAATTTTATATTAATGTTATTAAGGTAGTAGTTTTTTGGATGAGAACTTTGTTCGATCAATATCCTGGAAGAATTTATTGTTTAGTTCATGCTGAAAAACTTGGCTATTTGGTATCTGATAAAGCAATTGATTTGCTTTTATATCTCTCTCAAGGAATAACTGGTAAAATATTGTATTTAAGCTTCAGTATTAAACTGTTTTTGCAGATTACAGATTGGTTATTGTGTGCAGCAATGAGTCAGAAGGAAAGTCACATGTTATAACACGTCTTAATTCCTATCATCGTAATTGGAAAAAGAACGATGATTTGAATATCCTGAAGAAATACTTGAAAAAGCATTTCATACCAAAGACCAATGACAAGAACATCAATGCCTCCATTATTGATGACGAAGAGTACAAAATTAATTTTTCTAATATTTCTAATCATTATACATGTAGGTCTCTTGTGCGTATTATTTATTCAAAACAAGCTGCTGCTGGCAAATCACTTCATATTCGTAAAATGAAAGACAGACTCAATGCAGTATTAAAGGAGAAAGACTTACTGATTAGCAAGAAAAAGCCAAAGGTGATGCTATCTATTCCTCTACATGGGCCTGATGTTACTCCTGATGAAGTATTGAAGATGCTTCTGGCTGAAAAAAATGTTGTGAAATCTTGCATCATTCATATTGATGTACCTCAGCAGGTAAAGTATTGCTATATTATTTTTGGACTCGCTGCGCAGCCGAGTATTAAGTACTTGGGTTGTCCTGCATGTCTTAATGAGATTTTTTTTTAACTTTTTTAATTAAAAAACTAAGTCCTCTAGACTCATAGATATTTCTCCACTGCTAGCCCAAGCCTTCATTTATCAGCTAAAAATGTTTAAAGAGCAGCGCTATGGAGAAGAAGCTTGCAAAGTAAGGGAGAAAAATTTTTTTAATATAGCGATTATGCTGACACTCTTGAGATAGACAAAAGCATTTTCCAGTAGAAAACTACCTTCTAATTCATTAGTATGTGTAGAATTTCTTAATTCTTACTTGGTAGCAACTTATGCTCCAAACTTCATCCTGCCTGTCCGACTTTGGGAAGGGTTGAGAAGTGGCGGATCTATGGGGGGCCAGGGGGGCCAATGCCCCCCAAAAATTTTTTGGAGTAATGTAAACTTTGGTTTACCTATGTAAACTGTGAAGCAGCTGCAGTACTGGACTATGTAAACAATCTTTAAACCACAATAGAGCTCATTTTAACAGGCTTAGTCTTTATAATTTTTATTTCCCTTAAAGTTTTGCACAAGCTTAGTTGACCACACCCCCTAATTACCCCTCCCATCTCATAATTGCCCCCCCCAAAATTAAATCCTAGATCTGCCCCTGCCGGTTGAGGCAGAAATATGGCAGACTAGCAGTACTAGACTCTCTCAAATCTTTTAAATATATCTAGGCAGCAGTATTGTGCCACATTACTTGTCATAAGCCACTCGTAAGAAGAAAAACTCAAGCTTATTCAGTCACATGTCATACTAAGGCCATTTTATTGGCACAGAAGCCACGCCTCTATTGATAATTGGCAATTTTACATGCTTGCATTGCTGCTTGGATTTCTTAATGCATAATTTTTTGTTTGCTGTCTTATGCATGATCTCTTAGGCAAATAAAATCTATCAAGACAACGATATCTGTGCCATCATAGTATATACATAGGTGTTAGTTTTTAAAGCTCTTTTGACTTGAGTCTGCAAAACATACACTATATATTAATTGAAAGCAATGCGGAATCATGGTCATTATTTCTATCATGCTGCATAATAGAGATAGTGCATGAATTCAAAAGCAACTGTGGCGAGTCCAAGCACCGTAGGTGTCTCGTTAGTATATTGATTTGTTTTATTTAGGTTCTTCACAGTATTGATGATATTTTGTTCAGTATAATAATTCTTCAAGGTCTGAGTGACAGTAGAGGACAAATCTGGAGATGTCGTTCCACTCATTTTTATGCTATTGAAATGACAATACCCAGTGAAACAGTATGCAATGTTAGAACAATTGTTTATGACAATTTATTTTTGACACAGAGTTATATTAGAAAATTTACAGAAGCAAGAAGAGCATTGTCATTACTTTATCTGGTTCCAAATAAAGAATGCTATCAGCCATTAAAAATGATGAGAAAGATAGGTACCATGATTATTTTCATTGAAATATTTTCAAAATTTCACAAAAATCTGCCACTTTTTGTAAAAATATATATTATTTAGAGATAAAAGATATTAATTTTGACAAAATTGTGAAAATATTATGTCTTGGCTATTGCTATACTTTTTATTGTTTTACCTGTTCTGATTAAGGCAAAGGTGATCTCACTGATTTACGTACACCAATGTATCAAAGAGTTTACAAGTATTTGAAGCTGTTTGACTCAAAGAAGTATCAAGAACTTGAAAAATTTCAGTACATTGGTACCCTGGAGGATACTAATGAACAATGTTTAGAAACTATAATAAAGTGAGTATTTTCATTCTTTTCCATTTAAAATATTTTGTTAATAGGCATTGTGGCACAACAAATCCAACATGGAAAGAAATACGTCATTTTGTTTGGTTTTTGAATCATCAACTTAGTGCTTGTGAGCAGTCCAATGTAATCAAAACTGTTAAAGGGCTCAAGACATTCACTGTCAAGTTTATGATTGATATGTCACGAGTAAATAGCATCTGATATTTAAATGTCACCTTTTTAATATTTATCACAGGATTTTGCAACATCATCTATGCCTAATGAAGAGGGAAGTGAAGACATAATTAATCAGCACAATCCAAGGCAGAATTGGGAACACAGGTATAAAATAATTATTAATACATGTATTGTTTATTTCTATGCCTATTTTCACTCTAGCCTCCATCCTTACCTATTCTTCAATAAAAATAGAAAGTCAGTGACACATGTTGGATTGGCACTGAATGGATTAGAAGTTGTGGAAGATAAATCACAATTTCATCAACACAAGTTTACTATGCAAATATCCCCAGAAGTTGAACGGTTCTTGTCACTAAAAGTTAATGTCCCCAAAATTTCTCAGCAAAAAATAGGAAATGTATTGCAGAGGTTAGTGTAAATATTTGTGATAGTCATCTAAAATATCCATAGGAGTAGTAATGAAGGCTATATGCTACTGAAGCGTTTAGTAAATTTTATGAATATTCCAATTGAAGATGGGATAGAAATTATATCTCCAGATGAGAATTATGTTCTCACACAAGATAACTTAACCAAGATCATGGGTATTCAAACTCGATTCAGGTATGTCTTATGTCTGTGATATTATAATAATATACATGTATGAATTACAGCTGTACATACATGCATACATGTGTTGATTAATTGAAGCAAAATTTATTTTCTCAAATGTTGTATCCCTATAAACTTTAAAAATGGATCTAAATAGCATACAACCCTCTAGGTGTCAGATTCCTGTTGTATTAATGGGGGAAACAGGCTGTGGTAAGACTCATCTCATTCGCTTTATGTGTAAAGTGGCTGCTTATGACAAAAATATCAAGAACATGTTTATTATAAAGGTGATGTTCAAGTACTGTACTTAACTTGATTGTATTACAGATTCATGGAGGTACAACAGAAGATGATGTAATAAAATGCTTAGAAGAGGCTGAATTTGAAGCATTAAAAAAGAACAGAAAGGAGAAAGTTGATACTGTAGTATTCTTTGATGAAGCTAACACTAGTGATGTTATCAGTTTGATTAAAGAGATTATGTGTGATGGAAAATGCAGAGGCAAACCAGTACCACCTTTTCTAAAGTTTGTAGCAGCTTGCAATCCTTATAGACGGTATAACAACTGTTATTAAATTAATGATCAAAATATTTAAACTTATAGCCATTCAGAAGCCATGATAAAACAATTGAAAGGTGCTGGCCTTGGATGGAGAGACAAAGAGCCTTCAAGAGCAACTGAAAAATTAGGTAAATAGGTAAAATTACAATATTAGTTGTCACTCAATGTATCTATGTTTTGTCACAGGAGAAATACCATTAAGAGACTTGGTTTATAGAGTACTAAAAATTCCTGATAGTTTAAAAGCACTAGTGTATGATTTCGGAAAATTGGATAGCAACACTGAAAGAGACTACATTTATCAAATTGTTCACAGCAGACTCAAAGAAGTACGATCTATTGGCATTGTTGTAACTTATTATAACTAGATGAATGTAGAACATTAAAGGGCTTAACCTTGTATGTAGCCACGCTATATCCTAAAGTCTAAACATTCAATAGATCTTGATAAAGTTATCTTAGTTTAAAATATGAATTTTTTCTATAAAATTCATCACATTCTGTAGCAAATAAGCTTATGTCAGTAGTTGTACAGGCTTTGCAAGTTGCAGCTGTCATTTTACTTCAGATTTTTTGCAATTGCAGCATACTTGCTTTTTTTAATGTTCCTTGCTGTATTTGGAAAGCAATATTTACTTATTTTGCTGACTTAAGTGACTTGCAACTTGCAAGGTCAAGAATGATCACTTTTCAATAAAGATTAAAGTCAGGTTGTTAAAAAAGTGGAAATTTTTTATACGAATAAATAGGGGTGACATACATGTACAGACATACATACTCTAGCGGGCTTCGCCGAACTAGAGCAAATACTTAGATAGGACAGCTTAGTTCCTCACAATTATACAAATTCCATAAACACCTCATAGGAAGTGATTAATTATTGGTTTTAAACATATAGTCATGAGACATGACAAGTGGTGAATCAGGCTCAAGCAAAATAATGTATTCATGTGGTGTTTCGTTGTAGTAGTCTCCATAGGATTTGGAAGCCTCATTCATATCTTTAGCATCAAACAGAATTATTCATAAATAATTTAAATATTCTTAATAATTATTTATCACATACCATATAGAGGGTTATTTTTGTAGGTCTAATGTTTCATGTAGGCCTTGGCGGATTATGCCAGCTAGCATAATTTTGAACATACATTTTAATAGGACCCCAATGCATAAGCATAATGTAAGCATAATAGGGCTATAAAGAGAATTTTGAAAAAATGTATTGAGAAATGCAATGAACAGGCTCTTGCATTCATTAAATTGACTGTGTTTTATTGTTTAAACAGCTACTATTGTTCCCAGTATACTCAAGAACTTCATAATTGGATGACTTGCCGAACTAAGCTCACATTTTTGGGTTATTATGATGAAATTCATATAAATAAAGCTTCTCCTCAGAATTGCAGCATAGCATAATAGAGCAATTTAGAGCATAATCCACCAAACCTTATCAAATATTTTGAGGTTTGCTATATACTTGTGGGGCAATTTGTGATTTCAATTTTCGTGGTTCACACTCTATAAGGGGATAGCACTTCAATAATTTTGTACCTCACAACCACAAAAACCATGAAAATGAACCACCACGAAAATAGCCAGTGTTTGACATTTTCCAAATGTCCATGCTACCAATTTATAATTGTAGAACTGTTTACCCTTGAAAATACCATATACCTGTTTTTTCACAAATTTTGCAGTTTCTTGCTCCTTCGTGAAACTTTTCCATTGCCACATGGTGCAGACTGCAAGCCATTCGCGAAAATTAATTCTGCAAAATTTTAGAAATGCAAGATTTGCAAAAATTTCCTAAAGCAAAAATTAACAGGTATACTGTATATACATCTCCTATGCATAGTGTATGAGATAAAAACCCATTGCAGTTGGACAGACTAAGAATATTATGTCTTAATTTTTTAAAACTACAATGTCAAGAGTAAAATATGATCTTGATAATGTCAATAGAAAGTGTGTTTGCTGTCATAAGCTTAATACCATATACATGGAATTTATGCAACAAATAATTTTTCCAAATTTTGCTATTTTTGCTCCATCACAAAAATTAAGATCACAAAATTCTGCAGCTCCATTGCCACGTGGTGCTGTTTGCAAGCTATTTGCAAAAATTTATTACATGAAATCTTAAAATTGCAGGATTCACAAAAATTTTTTGTTGCATTAGTTTCACCATACCACTTTATGTGAATTCATTGGTGTGATGAAAATAGGTTTTTGAATTATAGATTTTTGTCATTTGAATGTTTATTTGGCATACACCTGACTGTTTGTATTTATTATAGGAAATATATGAAAAGGAAGTACTTCATGCTATTGCTCATGTTCTTGCAGAATGTCAAAAATATTTAAAAAACAACCAGGTTTATGTTATAATAGTATGTTTTTAAATATAATAATCTTAATTAGGATGAATGTAGCTTTGTTAGCCTTCGTGATGTAGAGCGGGCTATGATATTTTTTAGGTTCTTTTACAATAAATTTATTGTTTCATTTCCTGTAAGTTAATTTATAAAATCCCATAATTATTACATTATATCCCTGATTTTATAGACTCAAAGAATAACTTCAAAGACAACCGATTCTTTATTATTGGCACTGACAGTGTCATACTTTGCTAGACTTGACTCACAAGATGTTGATGATGCTGCTAGAACAAAGTTTGAAGATTGTATTTTTAAAACTATATGCAACTCAAAAGAATTAAAGTGTTTGTCAGTACATCATGCACACACATGTAATTTTAGGCCAATATTATCTGGGTAAGCATTAAACATAATGGTGAAAGTGTTATGTGTTATACAATGTAGGTATCAAAATAAGCTACTTGACTGTATGTCTATTGAAGAAAATATAGCAAGGAATGCAGCATTGAGAGAAAACTTGTTTATGATGTTTGTATGCATTCAGTTACGTATTCCACTGTTTCTAGTTGGGAAACCTGGTAGTTCAAAGTCTCTAGCAAAGACCATAATTCAAAATTCAATGAGAGGACAAAATTCCAAAAATAAAACTCTGAAACAATTTAATCATGTAATTTTATGTGATTTTATTATAATACAAATGATTTTCTCTAATTTTAGGTTCATATTCATTCCTATCAGTGCAGTGAATTATCAACCGCAGGTAGTATCAGGGAAGTATTTTACTCTGCTGTAAAGTATCAAGAGAAAAGAAGGAAGAATGACAGTTCCTTTGTGTCAGTTGTTGTGCTGGATGAAGTTGGATTGGCTGAAGCATCTCCTTATCTACCATTGAAGTCTCTGCATCCACTTTTAGAGGATGGAACAGAAGGAACTGGTAGTACTGACACAGTAAGCAATTGATAAGTGTTCAGCATTATGCCAGTTATTTATCTTAGCGTGTCAAAAGAGAAGATCGTGTAGCATTTGTTGGTATATCCAACTGGGCATTGGATCCAGCTAAAATGAATAGAGGAATTTTAGTCAGGAGAAGTGAACCATCTATTAATGATCTTATAGACAGTGCAAAGTATGCTCATTCTTTTGTCATAAAATTCATATTTTTTAAATGTAGAGGGATTTGTTCTGACAAAGATGCACAAACACGACTTGCCCACTACTTTGACAATCTTGCTCGTGCATATCATGAGATATTTAAGAACCAGCCAACTGAATTTTTTGGTCTTAGAGATTATTATAGGTATGTTCTCTTCTAAACTTTAAAAAATTTAATGTTTTAACTGTAAATCTAGCCTCATTAAAATGCTCCATTGGATGACAAAATCAACAGGCACTATTCTTACTGTACCTCAACTGAGGCATGCTATCAAACGTAATTTCAGTGGATTCACGGCAACTAAAGATTTTGATCCTTATAAATGTTTTCTTAACAAGCTTCCAGAACTTGAAGTAATTCCAGCATTTTTACTCTCTCCTTTAAATATTTTAACTACAGAATGTTCAAGGAGCTTCAAATTTGATGAAACGATTACATAACAAAGCTGTTGTTTTGTTAAAGGGTGAAAAATCAAAATTATTTCTAGCAACAGCATGTAATACCACATTAGAATTCACAGAAGAGAGAAATGTACAAAGTAATTGATGTTTTGCTGTTATAAATACTTCATTTCTATTAAGGTCATTTTGTGATTTATTGTGAAAGCCAATCTGGAAAGAAGAAATTGTTTACATTTCAAAGTTTGTACTTCCCAGATTATTTTATTGCAGAATATAGAGGAAAGCTGGTAACAATAATTTTTCTACTTATGTAATTAAAATTATTATAGACATTGAAAAAAGGACGCTGTTACTTTTCTGTAAAAGAAGTTAAAAGTTAGTTGATTTCATCAAGAGTAGATAATGTTGTGGCACTCATCCAGTTATACTCTTAATGTTATTGACAATAATTTTATGTGCTTAATTTAGGCCATGGAATTCAATTAATTTCTATGACATCTTCCAAACCAGCAGAAATTGAAGATGAAGCAAACTTTTTTCCTATTCATCCAGTAAAAGTTTATTTTCCATCTAATATTTATATTTGGACAGGAAAATAGTCCTGCAAATCCTGACTGCTCACCACGTGGTCTAATAAGAGAAAGTTTGATTAACAGAGATACATCAAAACATGGGTTAGTACATTTACATATTTTTTTTCTAATAACTCATTACATTTTGCAATAGTGAAAGTCGCTATTTGTTATTCTTAACTGATAATTATTCTTCATTACAAATTCTGAAGCATTACATAATGAGTAGTTATTCAAAGTCAAGTGCATCCCAATATGAACCATTTGTATTATTTGGCAGCAGTTTTCCAAAAGACAGAGATTTTGCGCAGGTAAGAGTAGCAGTTTCATAGTTCATGAATTAATATTAACATTACAATTTTTATAGGTTTGTCGCAATATCAGTGAAATTAGATTATGTATGGAAACTGGTCGAATGATTATTTTATTAAATTTGGAGAATTTATATGAAAGTCTTTATGATCTTCTAAATCAAGTTTGTCGAAGTATTTTTTAATATTAAGATTTTCCCCAATGTATTCAGTATTATATTAAAAGTGGCCGTCATCGCTATGTTGATCTTGGCTTACGAACTCACAGGATGAAATGCTCTGTCCATGAAGACTTTAAGTATAGTCAAATATTTATGATTGATGACATTTGATTAATTTTCAGACTTATACTGATTGCTGAAAAGAAAAAAGTTTATGACGATTTTCCTACACCTTTAGTGAATCGTTTGGAAAAGCATTTTATAAATAATGAAACAGTTTTGGAAGATTGGCAGAAGACTGTAGTTGATGACATAGAGAAATGGCTTAAAAGTTTTATGACTGATAATGATGGGTATGTGAATACAATTTGTTTATTGTGTATTATAATTTGTGACAGATTTAAGATAAAAGATGCCTTTGTTGGGTACAATTCTGACACCAAAGCAGCTGTTGTCCTGCAAGCTACTACTCAATTTCAAATGTCTAAAAACATTCTTGAAAAAGAAAAAATGGTACAATAAGTGTTACTTAATCTTTTGTCATAACATGTGCATGCAGGTGTTACAGCTAAGTAAGAAATTACTGCTACAAATGGCTACACCAGATGCTGTTGTTAGAGCTCTTAAAAAGGATACCGAAGAAGGCCGGATGTTTCTAAAACAAGTCTATTTTAATGAACAAGAGCATTCTTCACTGGTTGGACTTTTACAGAGGATTTCATGGCATGACGAAAATACCTTTTTATTACAGGTATAGAGGCACATGCTGATAGTGAAAGTCCCAGGGCCCCAAACAATATCAGATCCCAAAAAGTAGGATAGCTAGGGCTTATGAACTTCATCTCTGAGCATTATTTTTAAATATGCACAGTTGCACACCCATACATATTGCACCCTTTCCCTTCAGCCCCAAATCCACTGCTTTGTCAATGGCCTATAAAAATTAATATTTATCAAGTTATTGTATTAATGTTAGGTGACGTCTCATAGCCTTCCAATGTATCAAAAAGAAATCCACTCTCTTAAAGAATCATTAAGAATAGATGACACTCAACTTGAGAGAGCTCATTTAGAAGCATTTGAAACTGAATATGAATTCCTTGCTAGTGTTGAGTAAGCTAGTTTTTTACAACTGCTATACATTTTTGTTGTTCATAGTGGTGCTATAGATAAAGGAAAAATGAAGCCTTTTTACCAAATCTATGAGTGTGAATTTGGACAAGATAATGGTAACCTGATATCTTGCTGCCGATACCGCCTTGTTGACAAAATTAAAGAACTGACTAAAGGAAAATCAGTAACTTTATTTGTCTTAATTGTTCACTTGCCAAGAAAGTGTGACAATACAGACTTTGTTAGCTTTCAAGAGTACCCCTGGGTATGCTATCATGTTGATGAGCTCATTCCATCAAAAGAATCAAAAGCCCTTTTGAGGCAAATTGTTTGTCAGTCAAATCACCTTAGTCATCTGTTTCTTGCTGAAGGCACAGACTCAACTGCTGATAAATTATTTAATACTGTAAATGATCCTAACCAGTATCTTCAGTTGTTTCCTCTTGATGAAGCTGAACCAGTCAATCTTTGCAGTCGTGTTCATACTTATATTACTGATGCTGTATCACAATTAGATCAATCAGAAAAGATTCAGTCATCCCAAAAAATTAAAAAATTGGAGAGTTTAATATCAAAAAATGCACAAAGAAGTACCATGTTTTAGATATAACTGTATGTCTTACAATAATATGTATTTTTAGGTCAAATATTTTACTCTGTAACAATAGCTTTAATGAAGAGGGTGCTGGAAGGGATGGATGACAGTCAGTGGTGGGTTTTTGAAGAGGCAATAAGTATCCAACATCTTCAAGAAGGTGGCAGTTTTAGCAATGTTCTGATAAGGAGATTTGATAAAACCTTGAAGCCACTTTTTATACAGATAATTAGATTTATTGATAGGCATTCCAACCTTCAACTACTGATGCCTGACTGCCTTGATGAAAATGATAAACCTCTCTCTAAACTATGGTTGAATATCTATAGCTCATGGGAGCTGTGTCAAAGTACTTTGTTCAAAGTTGTAGCTTCTCAGAAGTACGAGAAAATTGATCAGAAAGTCTTTCAATGTTCATTCCCATTCTCATGGATAATATATGAGTACATCAACAAAAAAATTGATGATGATAATGAAGGTTTGTACTTAGTTAATTATATATGATCAATGTCTCTGTAGATATTTTACAAGATTTTGAATTGCAAGAGTGCTTCAAAAGCCTTCCTCCAGCACTTTTTAAGGAATTTGCAGCATTTTATTCTCATGATTTTGTTTTTCTTTTGAGATCATCAGATGCAACACATTGTGAAGTTAGTGTTATTTTTTGTTCTATTGCTATTTTGTTAATTGTATAGCTTCTTTCCAAGGCACTGTTGACAATGTCTTATGCTACTAGATCTATTAATGATGAAAGCAATTTTATTGAGATTCTATCTGAAATTCATTTTACTTATTCTAATTTTGAAGAATATTTTGAATGTTTCTTGGATTTAGCTGTTGAAATGCCCTCCATTGTTAGAGCTATCACTGATAAAAATGAAACAATATCTGACATATCAGTAAGTGTAAATAATTATGTGCAGATAATGATGTGTTTATACTTAGTCTTTAATTGTCGTTGCACTCCAAGAGGTTTTAAATAATATTCATCTTGATGAGAAAGTTCCTCTTAAGGGCACTGCAGCTCTTAGAGGATGGATGCAGAAGATGTACCAACTACAAGCAATAATTGATAATATATTTAACAACCTTCATCTAGACAATTGCCATGAACTGAAGTATTGCTCCATCATAAAGTGTTAATTTGATGCAGCTCTTGTTTAGGAAACAATGGCAAAGATTGTGTGTTATGAAGCTTTTTATGGAACATGTTGTTGTTGATCATGAAAATGAGCTGCTTAAATTTGCCACACGTCTTGACAGAGTAAATTTACCTTAAATAATTAATATGATCTATGTACTTGTACACGTAGTATTCAGATAAAATAGAGGACTACCGAGGCCCACAAGTTTTAAAATCTGTTTCAACATTACTGATTGCTGTTGAAGATGTTGTTATGAAAGAGATGTAAGTGCTACACTTATACTGAATTGTGTGTATTTTATTTACATTATCTTGTAGCCAACATTTATTCTTAGTTCTTGTTATGATTATTTTCCACAGCTTGTTTATCAATAATGCTATATCATAAATGTATTAAAAATAGCAGCAGCCTGTAATTATCTTTTTTCTCACTATATCAATTAACAAAAATTATAGTTGTGAAATACATTTTTGCATTACTGCATATGGCATCATTGCTTCTGCTTATTCAGCAATTTTGATGATATGTTATTTGCTCTCATATGTAAATTGGCCTTTTGTGCAATTTATATTGTTTTCTGTGCCCTATGCCTGCTTTAAAAACATGTGAATCAAGCCTGTATAATGTTTTGAATTTCCTAATTTTTGTATGACACTTTAGTGACAAGACTGATCAAATTAGCATTAAAGAAAGCTGTTGGAATTTTTTTGTGGATGTTCTGCTTAACTTTTGTGACTCTGACAATAAGGAAGTACTTGAGATTTTAGTAGATAGTGTTTTTAGTAATGCCTCTGAGATTCCAAAATTACATACTTATATTCAACGTCATCCTGAAAAATTACCCTTCCTTCATTCCTTTACTATCAAGCTTATTTTGTCTGAAGAGTAAGTTACCTTTTATGTTCTTTATAATTTGTTTTTAACAGTTTATTTATGGCTACTGATCATTTGCTAAAAATCAAAGATTGTATTGCTGCTTCTGTATCTGGTCAGACAAAAATATCTATGAACAGCTTCTTTGCACTTGTCATTGCTTACTTAAAAATGAAAGTAATTGTTTTTTTTACATATTATACATTTAAGTGGCTTGTTACTCTAGACACATAAAGAGGGAAGCCTTGAAATGTCAGAAATTGTCTACTGTACTGATACTCTGCTAGGCTCTAGCTGTGAAATACTACTCTCTGCTTCTTCTAATGGTGAAATGACTTCTCCAGAGTGTCTATTAGCTATTGCTCAACTAATGTATTCGTGTCAGTTATTGGCTAAAACGGTTGCAGATGAAGATTACAGGTCTTTAAACAGTACAGCTGATGTTGACTATTTTTATAATAAAGCTGACCCAGTATTTCAAAAACCAGAGTTAAATGATGATGCAGACAAATCTGGTCCCTTGTTTTTTCTGATACGTTTTGTTGTCAGAAGATATGGAATTTCTGTTTTAACTAAACTAATGGAGTTGCAATATCAACAATTCAGCTGGGTATTGTCTTCAAATATGGACATTGATGACTCATTAAAAGTATAATTTTTTAATTATGTTTTACCTGTCTAATTATTTTTACAGGAACGCCAGTTTGTAAATTATGGAGCTATATACCAACCACAGTATCAAAAATTTTATGAAGCTATTTCTGAAGCTACTACAGTTACAGGAGATTTCAAAGCTCTTGAAAAAATTTCTAATAGCGTATGTGTTATGAATTAGTGCATGCTAATAATACACTAATATTAACCTTCAATTTTTTGTTTTATATTGAGATATCATTTATATAGGCAACCAGTGTTAGTAATCTGGTACCTTTGATAATGGCCCTTCAATATCGTATGCAGTTAAGCTATGTTAGTTCAACACCATCTAATAGACTCTCTCCTGATGTAAGTAATGCTTGTTTTTGATTAATAAATATTTTATTTCATTAGAAAATAAAGGCACTTCATAACTTTATAAAACAATGCAAGCATTTCAATAGTTATCGTGAAGTAGGTACCTGGCTTTTGATATATTTAGTAATATTGATTTTAATTTAGATTTCAAAATGTATTGAGGAAATAGTTATAAAAAATTGTCGCATAATTCCAGCAATAAAGGTGTTAAAAGAGGACTCCTTTAGAACCATTATATTTAGGACACTATTGATACACTCAGTATTGACAGTACAAGCTAACAGGCAATCTCCTCTAATATCAGTATTACACTCATTATTGACATCGCCTGACACACTTCAAGTATACTAATTAACAATTATTTATATGACGATAATCATTTGAATAGGGTTGTATGTTACCTGGAATGCCCTCCAGTACCAATACTGGTACTGCAAGTATCGAAGTGCCTCTTTTCCCAGGTATTATTTATTGCTTGTGACTAAATTAAAATTTAATACTACAGAATGTACAAAGGGCCACAAGTTTCCATCAACAATGGTAAGCTTTAGTACATGAATTTTCATTTATTTAAATAATAGGTTGATATTTCTTGTCCAGAATGCGGGAATATTATTCAGTCACCTCAACCAGCTTATCCTCAGTAAATATAAGTTATGTTGTTTGAGCACTATACACGTATATCTCTTACAGATTTATTCCTTCAGCAACAGGCTATGTACCGGTGGCAGTTGGTTGTGAGACTCCTCCATTTGGATATCTTAATGGAATATCATACAGTATTATAAGGTGTATCATTCATTGCATTTTGTTGTGGGCAACTCATGATGGAAAGGTAATTGATGAAAGTTGTTATTGATACCTTATATAATTTAATAGAATGTTGGACAAATACTTAATGGAAAGATTGATGATCCTGAGAGCTATTTTTGGATTCAAATTGAAATTGATATCAATGACTTATCAAAAGCTTTTAGTTGTTCTGTGGAAGAAGCCTCTTTTGTAATTCATTTTGTGTTAAAGAAGATTAATGAGAAATGTCTACAAGTTGGGATACTTCCAAACGGTAAGTTACAGTACATTTGTTACAATAACCATAGTACCATTTATGTGTTTGTATAGTCGTTAGATCAATCACACAACTACGTAGCATTGCTGATCGAGAACAATGGGAGGAACTATTTCATCAGTTTTTCATTACACCAGTTTTAGAGGTAGACTACCTATGTCATATTGTAACTAATTCACTTTGATGATACATGTAGAATTTTGAAGTGCACTTACTGGAAAGCATCAGCAAAATGCATTCAGACACTGGTAACAATAGCATATCTGCATGTCACTGTCATAATTATTGTTTCAGACTACAGTGCTCTTTTTGATTCAGCATATATGGCCCACAGAAATGCTGATCCCTTTTTGTGGCAGGTATATCCAGAACCAACTCTTGAATATCTTAGACATGGCTTGATAACTTTTCAACGAAAAGATACTAACCCTGTCCTTTTCACATTAATAACTGAGGTTGAAATTTATATTGTATGTTATTATTGACGAATTTGATAATATATTTAGAGTAGTTGCATAAATGCAACAGTATGTATCTCAGATATTATTGCTCTGCAAAGAAAACTATCACAAAATAAAGTTGATGAGGAAAAAACATTTGAGGATTTTGTTCAACTTTTAGGTAATTTTTTAACAAGCAAATTATGCATCAGTGGTAATTACATGTACATGTATACATTCCTGCAGATGATATAGAGAAAGAAAATTATGAAGCATTAGTAAAGTCGTTGACCATGGCATGGAGTTCCTGTAGACACTGCCTAATGAATAATTATGGTAAATAGTGCTTACTTTAGTAATGATCAACTAAAAATTTTACAAATTATGGGCAAAAATTATCATGTTTGATATTGTCATAACATACTTGTAACTAAATGCCCAATTACATTAATATAATTTTAATCAGGTGTTTAGCCTAAAAAGAATATAGTCAGAATCTTCATCAATATTGAGTTATCATAAACTAGTGTACTGAATACTGATTCAATACAGATGCAAGAAAATTTCTTAATCTAAATACATTACATAATTGCACTGTGCACATGTAGTGAAAGTATCAAAATCACTGTTTTGTGCCAGCTGTTTAAGTTGCTCAGTAGAGCTTCCTATTTCATAGTATTTCATCAAACTGACTAAAATAATTCTTTTTATAATTCTTTTCTGATATATTGTTGTATATTGCTCAAGCTAATTCCAATCAAAGTGGATTTTTATAAATTTTTAAAGTTACTTAAAAATTGGGCCAAAGTCCCTGTACTATTATAATACACAGTCTGTGGCCAAATTTTGTCAAATGGCTTGAATAGAATTTTATATTTTATAATTTTTCCTGATTCATATACATGTACCTATATCGTGGAGAAAGTATGAGTGGGATCGAATCAAAAGTTGCTAAAAAATTGGGCCAAAGACCCTGTACTATGTCTTAAGCCAATTTCATCACAAATTTCTGGAATATAATTCCTCAATTTTATAATTTTTTCTAATACAATATGCATGTGTAATTGTAATTGAAGTTTTGTAATTAACATAAATTCTGTATGCTAGTATCAGGAGCACTGTGAAAATTGATACACATGAAAAATGAAAATATAGTTTGTAGTTTTTATTACAACAAAATTTTTTAATCCAAATACAGTAACCTTTATTTTGCCCTCTTTTACCAAATTTTATGCATGAGAAATATATTGAGTTGTTTGCATTGCTACAAAGTTTGAAAGTTGTTGTAAATAATTTACCTACTAGGCTTTGCCATAATTATTATTATTGCTTTAAAAAATTTATTGTTTTAATTTTGTGCATTGTATAGCTTAAAACTTTGAAAACTTTTGATAAATGAAATCATGATACAATGCATTCATAATCTGCATTAATTAATGAGCTTATATACTTAACCTTGCCCCTAATTTTGTAACCTTGCCCCTAATTTTGTGGATTGAAATTCTGGCATTTCTGGACCAGCAAAAACCCTGCTGCACTAGAAAGTAAATATTCAATGTAAAAGTTAAAGTAAAATCACATTAGATTTTAACTTAGTACTAGTTATGTCTTTTTTTAAACAGATCGCTTAAATACAACTGAAGCTCTCAAAGTTGAAGAGATAGCTGCCGATATTCCTATGAAATATTTGATTCCTACCACATCTGGTCCTGGTGTACTAAGTACAGCTTTAGTTGATCATCTTGTTATAGTTCACAACAGTTTCATCAAGCTATGTAGAGATTTTGTGGAGAATAACTTAAACAAGTAAGCTTTAAAAAAGTTATGTTATATTTAAAAATTATTTCAATTTTAGGCGGTGGATGTGGGAAGCACATAAAGTGTCTTTAAGAGAAATGGATTCATCATTGCATGCTGTTAACTGCAATACAGAAAAACTCAGAGAACTAGTCACAACTCACAGTGTCTTTATTGCTAATCCATCTGGTACCATTGGAATTCAATACATGCTGGATAATCTTGAGAAAGATATTGTGCAGCAATATGTACTTGGCAAGCCATTCATCATTGATACTCTTAATATTCCTACAGTTGAAAATGTTGTAAAGCTAAGGCAAGTTATTGCACTGATTACAAAAAACATTGAACAGGTAAGAGGTTTAGTTCATTTTTATTTAATTTTTAAATGTTTGACAGTCACCGCTGCCACTCAAAGTGAAATCAGATTTTAGATCTGATCTTAAGACAGTGCAAGTAATAGTTGGAACTTGCGAAGTTTTAGAAGTAGCAATGAAGTTTTTAAGCAAGCAAACTGCTCCAAAAACCATGAAGTTAAGTGAATATATTGAAGTTGATCTTCTCATGAAAGAACGAATAAGAAGCAAGAAGGTAGTTTATTTTAAATTTTTCATTAGATTCTCACTATTCTCCTAGATAATGGAATATTGCAATTTAGAGCATGTTATTGGTTTGTGGAGGTTTCTTCAAGTGGAATGTGCAAGGGTCAAAAATCGTCACAAAATTGTTAGCATTATTCTGTCTTACATAAATCAATATTGTTACTCTAATTTCAGAATCCCTTTGAACATGTTAGAAAACAGTTTAGAAATACTCTAAAGGTAAAAAATAGAGTTTGTCGTAACTATTACTGTCATGCTAATAATTATGTTTCAGTCTGATGCCAGAGCTGCTTTAGAAAAGGCTGCTCATAAAGTTTCGGACCTGGATTACTTGTTAGAAATGTTATTTGAGTTTATTCATACTTACGTTCAGTACTGTGATGTAAATGATAGCCAAAAACCGTAAGATTAATTTTAATTTATATTATCATTAATTTTGTATATCTAATACTGACCTGGGGTCAAATACAAAACCTCAATTAAAATTACACATTCAATTGCACTCTGTTTGTAAAAATAGACTTAATTAGAATTACAATTATGTCATACTGAAGTCATTTCAATAACAAGTACTGTTTTTGCATGAAACAGAAACATGGCTTGCTTTAAGAAATGGAGAAGTTATAGGAGATTGTGACTGCCATTGAACTGTGGAAGCACTGGTTGCAATTCAGCTATCATACATATTTTCATAAAGCATACTAACTTACTAAGTGAGCACTGGCCACTGCACTATAGTGCATGCCTTTTTGACCAACTTAAAAAATTGCTCAAATTTTCTGCACAACATAAGTACATGTATATGCATCAGAAAAAAGTTATAGAAGTGGTGAATTCTTTCTTAGCCATTTTTGACAAAATTTAATTTTAGACCATACATGCATGGTCTTGGGCAGATTTTTCAGTAACTTTAAATATTCATAAAAATTAATTTTGATTGAAATCAGCTCAAACTAGATGCATAACATCAAAGCATGTATAATTACGTGTCTGAAACAAGTATAAGAATGATGAATTCTCTCCTGGCCATTTTTGACAAAATACTATGGATCAGGATTTCTACAAAACTTTACTGGTATTCTAAACAGCACACCTCATGAGCTGGCAAGAAGCTGAGCACTATACTTGGAAACCTTAACTGTCACACTTCCATCTACATGTGTACACGAGACACCAAAGGTGCGTGGCCTCGCCCCTATAGTTGATTGGGAAGTGTTAGGCTTAGCTGACCTGCAAGTACACCTGTACATTTAGTTCAAAAGTGACACTCTGGGCAAGTGTGAAAAGCATGATGGGACTCTGGAGTCCCTCCAAAAATTTTTGATGTGTTCATAAATTCCAACTAACACTTGGATTTTATCAACTATTTATACACTCTTATTTTAAAAATAGCATCATGGGTTGCAAAACCACAGCTTTTGATGTGGTCTCAGCTTTTGATGTGGTCTCTATCAAAGATACGCATCCTAAAAACAAACCAGACTGCATGCCTGCAGAAGTAGCAGCGTACTCCAGCTACTCCCAAATTGGAGGTGTGGCATGACATCATCAACTATTACTTATTTGATGGCAGCAAGCCCTGCAACAAGAACCGAGCAAGTTTCAGATTTTTCTCTTCTTATAAGCGCTATATGACATTATAATGGCACAAATACTGTTGCCTAGATGTAAATTGAGTGATTTGAGAGAGTTTAGGACCTTTAGACTACCTACAGTTCATTGGGTTGAAATTCAAGAAGCTATAACTCACCAACAAGAAAGATTTAAAGAGTCCCACACATATTAAAACAATAACTAGTCTTGATCTACTGGAAAAGAGTCTCATTTACCTCCAGAGTACTACCGCTATTGCTGGGCATTTTCTCGTGAGTTAAAAAGCTTCTACTAGCTAGAGCTGCTCTCTAAACATCTCGAAGCAGTAAAGCAAGACTTTTCCTAACAGAAGAGAAGCTTTCACAGATTTAGAGCACGCGATTGTAAAGATATACATTCTCAAAGACAAAATATAGCACACAGAATGAATGAATGACAGACAGACAAACCGAGTACCTAGTCCTCGCCTACGCAAAGCTGGGCGAGGCCAATAATTATGTTTGTAGGGACACATGGCTTTGGCTCTGTCATAATGCTTTATTTTCCCTGTGTTTGTATTAAGTCTGCTACTGTCAGTACGATGACTCAATTTTGATAAAAATTCCAAATTACATTCTTAAGCCTCAATTACAATTACAATTGCAAATTGTAATTGAGCCTCTGATTACAGTTATAATTGTATTTTGACCCCAGGTCTGATCTAGTTTATGATATGCTAGTGTGATATTTGTATTACCTTAAGAATTCTTTTAAATACAGGTACTATTAATTGTAAATAGATTAAAATTGCAATTACTAATACATGCAATCATTAATGATATGATAGAACTACTAGTAATAGTTACTTATTGCAATTTTTGATGCCAGAAAAATCTACTACCTGCTAAAATCACAAAATATAGTACCTGCAATCAAAATTTACTCTAATGTATATACATTTGTTCCTGTTTTTATGTACTAGTAATTGCAGCAATGTAGTGAGCATTAGAAATTATTTTTTTGACTTAAATCAAATCAATTTTACGTAGTGTACCTTAATTTAATAATCATTCTATATTTTGAATTTTTAGATTGCACCAAATCTTTGAAGATTTTCTCAAGCAAACTAAGTCAAAGATAATTTCAGATTTGAATAAAATTTTTCCTCACAAAGTGTTATTGAGTCAAGTTACAGATTGCTGGAAATTTTTAGCTGATTTTGAGGATTCCATAAAAAAACTTAAAAGCTATTAGCCTGTAATTTAGTTAGTTCTGGCATTGTTATTTTGTTTATAACTGTAGTTTGTTTATTACTGTAGTATGTAGTATAATATCTTTACTGTAGTTGATTCCTTTCATTGCTATTTCCTGATTTTACTCATAAAATTTTGTAAAAGTAACTAATGATCTCTGCGCCCACAGAATTTAGATCTACAGCTACACCCACTTGGGGGTGTACAGCTTGAACATTCACAATGAATGTTTTGAAAATCTAAGTATCTGTTTGAAGATGGTGGCAGCTTATTTGGCTCTGTTGCTTTCAAGCCTTTCATTAACTGCATATGGAGAAAGTCAGCTGATTTTGTATATAAATAGCTAATGAGCAGTTAATTTTCCATTAGATGTTTATACTCCACCAGTTATTGGATCCAGTAAAGTATTCACTTTAACATGCAGTATTGGTCTCTATTGCTCATCAACCTGTCCTAATAACTTGACTATTGATTGGTTATTGAAAGGAGAGCCACTTGGTGCAATGAATTTGTTTTTGATATCTAATCAGTCATCATACCCTTTTGTTAATTCCAGCATTGTGTCAAATGTCATTTCTAGCAATGGAACAGTCAGTGTAGCTCATGCTGGTAATTACTCTTGTATTGTTTCTTTTGATTCTGGACCTAGTAGCATGTTGACACTTGTTGTGGCAGTAAGAGGTTAGTAAGTAAACAGCATTATGGAAACTATAGGCTGATGCTTGAGTTTACAAATTATTGTTTTGAGATTTACAAAAATTTTATTGCACCGTTTTTTGTTTATAGTGCCGGCTCCTGTTGTTGTGGTAACTAATGCAACTACTTCTTTCAATAACGAGTCTTCTTTGCATTGTACAGCAAGTATTGCTCCTGATATTCCTGTGTTATATTCATACTCGTGGTTGCCTCTAAATAGTTATGAAAACATGCTTACTATTGTTACAAATACTTCAAGTGTTGGTCAGTATACATGCAATGTGACTGCTTCTTATAATGGAACTGATACTGAGTCTACATATGTTCTTGACTCTGTTTCAGTTTCTTCAGTTGGATACTTATTTCTTACTGGTTTGTCATATAATGCACATATATTATTCTTATTAATTGTTAATAAATTAGTTACAGGTAATATTGTTGTTAATGTGGACACTACTTCAAGTGCTGTTGCTGGAAATCATTTTGAGTTTACCTGTACTGCAATGCCTCCACCTGGTCTTACCACTACAGACTTAACGTTCAATTGGTTTCATCCTAATGGTAGTGCAATGTCTGTATTTTTCTTGAATTCGGTGACTCTTAGTGATGCTGGTACATATTCATGTAATACCAGTGCCAGCCATTCAAGCCCTTATGTTTTGGTACAAGTTCCACCTAGTTCTGCATTATCCATACTTACAGTTACAAGTAAGTAATCATAATATTTCCCATTTTCATTACTTTTGCTTTTCTTTTTCAGTTCCAACTCCTATTGTAACAGCTTATGGTAACATTGCCACTGCTGGAATATCTACTAATATATCATGTGTTGTCAGTCTTCCTAACTTTAACAGCTACAGTACTGACACAGTTATTGAGTATTCATACTTATCAGCAAACTCAAATGCAACTGCTCCTGTGAAAAAATCTAGCCACACATTTAATTTCTTTATCAACCCTTTTACAAGCTATGCTGGTATCTATATCTGTACTGCTAGGATCTTATACCAAGGAGAAGCATCTCCAGTCATTAACAGCACTGTCAATACCAGCGCAGCAATACTTTATGTCCAAAGTAAATGATGAAATACTATCAATTAAAAATTTACAATTAATTTTTTTAGTTCCACAGCTATCAATTTCATTGCCTTCAATAATAACAGTAACAGGAAGCTCAGCCGAATTTCACTGTGCTTTTGAAATACCATACTTTGTTGATAGTATCACAGGTCTTTCAGTTAATCATCAGTTATCTCCATCAACGGGTACCCATTTTGCTGGGCTGCAGCTTTTTAATGATATTGTAACTCTTCGTTTCATTATTGATGATGTGATAGATTCTTATGGAGGAGGATATGCATGTATTGCACAATTAAGTCATTACAGTCCCTATATACTGACTTCACCACCAGGGATTGGGGTTGGTGTTCTTTATGTTACAAGTAAGTTCAAAAGTGTCAATAGTTTTTATAATAGTTTGTTATAGATATAAGTATTTTATCATCAACACAAACTTTATTGGATTTTACTGCACCTTATGATAGACTCATAGTTAACTGTTCAGTTGCTATTACTCCTACCCCTACTACATACAATGTATCATTTTCATGGCCTATTCTTAGCTCCGAAAACTTTACTAGTGTCATTGTAACTAATAATGATAATGTGAGTATGATGACTTTAACTGGTTTGGGAAAAGGAAATTATCAATTGCATTGCATTGCTAATATTACTGTCAATGGAAGCATCAATACAGTTGGAATGTCTGGTTCAATCAACATCACTGTAAAAGGTTTTGAAATAATTTTATTTATAACTATTTTTCTTGAATTAGGTGAATCCTTACCAGTTAGACCTGTAATTAACAACATAATTGTACAATTAAACACCGTGACAATATTCTGGAATATTCCTGAAGTTACCTATTCACTGGAAAATTACACTGTTTTATATGGGTTCTCACCTGATAACCTGACAATGAGTAGTAGTACCATTGGCACAAGTAGTGATTACTTTCTTACAGCAAATAACATTCCATACAATGTTACAATTGGTGGATTAGTTTTAAGTCAAGAGTACTATTTTCAAATTGTGTCAGAAAATACTGTTGGAATAAACTATAGTGAAATTGGTAATTTCTCAGTGCTTTTCAATGGTTAGTTACTTTGAGCAGTTCATTTTAACTTATGGAATATTTTGTTAAAAGGATTAACAAGTGTATTAGGATCTTCTGAGTATACACAAACGATGTTTGTTACACCATCTCAGAGCATGCCGATTTCAAGTGAGCTAATTTTATAATTTTAACGTTTAGTTTTGTCTATCGCTTGATAATTGTTTCATTTTTTAGTAATTAATGAGTCATTAGCAGTTCAGTCCCAACTTCCAATAATTAAATCTACTTCATTTTTTAATGGTAATATTAAATCTGTTATTGTGAATTCTTTTGTGTAACTATAATGATAGCTATTTTGCTATGACAAATTCCAGTCACACAAATTTTGAGTTATGAGCATCAAAATGACTGTGGTTGTTTTCCTCATTTGCTTCCTTTTTTATACTTCATTCCACTATGTGATAGCAATAGCCACAGTCTTTGCTATGCAAAATTTTCAAAATGAAATTCAAGTGCTATGAAAAATACCAGTGTAACTATTGAGCAGATTTGAGTACAAATTTAAGCTAAGCTTATTATTTTGATTTTAAGAAATTATGCCAAAATCCAGAAAATACTCCCTCCTAGATCTGTAGCCTATGGTTTTTTTTCAAAATTGGCTCCAAAATTGTACCATATTTTAGTATATTTTCTGATACATATTGATGTCCTTATGCTATGTAGAAAGTTTGAGCTGATTCTGACTTAATTTTTTTGAGTTATGGGTATTTTTTAATTATGCCAAAATCACCTGCATTATAATAGCCCATGGATTTTCAAAATATGGCTCTGAAATCTCTCCTAAACATTATTATAATTTTTTGACACATTATGTCACATGTATGTTAAAAGTTTAAGTTACGAGCAATTTTAAAATATGCCAAAATCCAAAAATAACTTGTGGCCCATGGTTTTTCAAATATTGGCCCTAAAATTTGTAATTTTATCATATTTTGTGATACATAATTGATTTCCTTTTGCTATGTAGAAAGTTTGAGCTGATTCTGACTTAATTTTTTGGAGATATGAGCTTTTTTATAATGCCAAAATTCAAAAATACTGCCTATAGTTTTTTTCCAAAAATTAGCCACAAAGTACCCCAATGTTATTATTATATCATATTGATGTCCTAATGCTTTGCAGAAAGCATGAAAATTTTCAAATTATGAGCATTTTTGAAATACCTTGTACTAAAGCCCATGGTTTTTCCAGAAATTGATTTCAAAATCACCTCCCATTTACTATTATCTTGTTTTTATAGTTGATAGTTCTAGCATGCCTACAGATCAATCATCAACTTCTGTGTTTTCATTCTCTGTGATAAGTGAATCATTAAATATTGTTTCAGATTCTGTAGTGACTAAATTTAGCACAACAGCCACAACTAATTCAAAACTTCTAACAATGACACCTGCTCCTACTGGTAAAGTTAAACAAAATACATCTAAATTCATTCATGTGCTGATGTTTTTTTATATCACAGTTCCAGTGTCAGTACAATCAGATTCTTTTAATGGAAAACTGGATGTTTTATTAAATGATAGTGCAATCATTAGCTTTACTATCACTGGTGGATTTCCACTAATAGAACCCCGTCAAATCAATTGGTCTTTTATGGGACACAGAAATGACACATTCATTCCTATTAAAGCAAATGCACTTTCTGAAGATAGATTATCATTATTGATAGAAAGGGTTGAACTAGAAAACAGTGGAATTTATAAGATATCAGTCACTAATGAAGCTGGTACTGTAGAATCCACTACACTGCTTCATGTCATTGGTTAGACACTATCTTGAGTTATAAATTTCATTGTAAATTTTATAGTGAAAGCTAAATTGTTAGAAATTGTTCATGATGGCAGTCTAATTGTCAAAGGGAAAGGAGAATTTATATCTTTTAACTGTACGGCTGATGGTATTTCAGTACCTTTGATTACATGGAGAAGAAATGGGCAATTGATCACTAGTAATGCAAGAAGAAAGATGCAATCATCAGGAATATCTGAAGGATTTCGCTCAAGTATCATTCCTGGGGTGATGCAGATTACAAGCACACTCACTATTACTGATCTTAATGAGAATGACAATGGTAATTATTCCTGCCGTGCAGATAATGAAGCACAAATTGGAGATACTTCAGCTTTACCATACAGTTTACAAGTTATTGAAGGTATTAAATTTGTCTGATGTTATTTTTACTTTCTTTTGTGTGTAGCTTTGCCAGTTGATTACTGCAGTAGTTCACCTTGTCAATATCATAAACAGTGTTATAGTCTCTCTGATTTCTATTACTGTAAATGCTTGGAAGGATATACTGGAAGGAACTGTGATCAAGGTGCACATATATTAAGTGATTATTGTAGTACTTGTCAGTGATATTTTTTTTAGAAGTTATAGTTTTTATTCCACCTCAAATAAAACAAGTGCTTAAGATCACTTCTGGTAAATTATACACTTTAGCCAGGCTAATTTGTGAGGCAATTGGATCACCTAACCCATCTGTACAGTGGTACAAGGACAATAGATCAGTGATTAACAACAATTCTGACCCTTCACTTCTAAGTATTAATGAATTGGATCTTAATGACAGAGGATTCTATCATTGTGAAGCGACTAGTGTCATTAATGGCATCAAAAACTCTGTCAATTCTTCAATGGTTTTGCTTAATATAACTGGTAAAATGTCATAGAATATTAAAATTAGTTTGATCATTAAAACAGATATTTTACAATATAAGATAATCATTCAATTTTCAAGCATCCAGAATGAACCAACCAGCAAAATTCACTTCATTGAGAATGTAAGGCTCATGAGTATTATTGTTATGTCTGATACTTTTAGGCTAATTATTATCTTGCCGGAAGTAATACTTCAATTTCATTTTTTATACTTATTGTTGCTTTAAGCCCTTATAAGTAAGTCAATAAAACCTATACTAGTTTATGTAACAAATTCCATGTTAACAGTTACGTGAATGAATCAATGGAAATTATTGTGACGTTACTTACGGAAATTACTCAAGACACTGAAAAGCATATGGCAGAAATTAATCACTACATGTCTTTATGGAATGCTCATATATACAACAACATATCTGTCAATAGAGTAGAAAGATTTGGTCAGTACATTATATCAAGTATTTTGTAATTTTCCTCTAATAGATGGTTGTCCCTCTACAGTAACAATTATACCATCTATATCCGGTGACAAAAACCTTGATATAACTATTATTTGGCCAGAAACTAATATTGGAATAAATGCTGTAATGGACTGTCCTTGTGGCAGTAATAATTCTTCCATTGGAGGACATGAAATTCAAGCTAGTCGATACTGTGGTGGTGACTTTACATATGGAGGTGTTTGGAATGAACCTAATGTGACACAGTGTAATTTTAGTGATTTGACTAGAAGTATTTGTAATCTTTTAAGTGTAAGTCAATAAGTAATGTCACTATATTATTCAATTGTATAGCTTCCTAGTGAAGAGAGGGTGGAAGATTTAAAAGTTGCAACTAGTAATATCAGTAAACTAAACACTAATGAAGTCACTGCTAGTGCTATTGTATTGGTGTCTACTACAAACACTGTATCAGGAAACCTTTCAGTGAGAGCATTTTGTTGTTGTTATCATGTGATAGTGTATGTTTATTACTTTGACAGTTGTCTGTTTTGTTTTTGGACGTTGTTGATAGTCTATCGCTTGTTGACAGAGGCACATTGGAGGAAAGCCAAATAATTTTTAACTCAACTGGAAAGTCAGTAATGCAAATAGATATCCTGTATTTATTGCTAACTTATACCAGGATCTTGGAAGCATTGGAAGTAGTTGTTCAAACGCTTCCCATTACTAATATATCAGAGCCAATAAGTATAGCACAAAGGACATTTGCTGTATCTGTTCAGCAAATCGGCATTGATGAGCTTAAAATGTATGGTCAAAATTTTAGTGTAACTCAGAGAAATTCTTCAGAATTATTTTTCACTGAAACTAAATATCAGTCATCTGTTGGCTCTATTTATCTACCTGAGAGCTTATTTGACCTTGTTGCCTATAATAATGCTACATTGAGAATTGCAAATGCTGCATTTTTGTCCGATTCATTATTTATAAGACGTCAAACAAATAGTCTTGAAGTAACTAGCATCATTATATCAACAACTGTTATTGGAATTGGTGTTGTACAGAGACTAACATATCCGGTTCAATTGGATTTTCAAGTATTTTCAAACAATGTAAGCACTAAATCTATGTATGCTTTAAATTACTACATTAATTTTTTATAGAATGGATCTCCACTTCAGTGTCAATTTTGGAATCAATCGTTAGATGGTGAATGTAATGCATGCATATAGTTTTTAATGTACTTTGCTTAGATGGGTATGGAGAATGGTCAAAGGAAGGCTGTACTACAACAGTTAACGATGAGACTGTAACCTGCAAGTGTAATCATTTAACAAATTTTGCGATATTGCTGGTATCACAATATTTAGTAATTATGCCATCTTTCATTATTTTATAGGATGCATCACCAAGTATTGAGCCAACAACTAGAACGGATCTATCACTTTCCTTGGATTCTTTTTCTTACATAGGAATAGTAGTCTCTTTGCTTTGCCTTATCATCACTGTCATCTCTTATGCAACAAATAAGTACAAGAATGAATTTAAAGTATACTTTTACACATTATTCTTGATAGGAAACTAAGGGCTTCCAATCATGGCCAATTACTCATTGGTTTGTGCTGTGCTTTGATGGGTCTCTACACTACATTCCTTATTGCACAGCATAGTAGCCGTACCTTCATTGTGTGTGTAATTGTTGCAGCAATGCTGCAGTATTTCTTTCTTGTAGCCTTCATGCTCATGGCTTCAGAGGCTGTAAACTTGTACTTCAACCTTGTTGTTATTTTGGGTAAAAAGATTGCTCACTTTACACTGAAAGCAATGATTGTGTCATGGAGTGAGTATGTTGTAATTTTTATGTATTAGATTGCTGCATATAAAAATTATAGTTGTGCCAATTTTCATTGTCGTTTTCTCCTTTGCTCCAAATTATGGCAACTACTACAGCAATCACTTGTAAGCCACAATTATTTATGACATTGTATTATAGTAATAATAATATTTTTATCTTTACAGTTGTTGTGCCTTTGGATTCTTATTTTACATTGGAATGATTGCTCCTTTTTTAATAATTTACACATTTAACTGGATAGTGTTTCTAGTAATTGTATGCTCTTTCGTTTATCGCAAAGTATCAACTACTTCAAAGAATTCAAAGCAGCAGAAAATGTCTAAGTTTTTTAAAATACAGTTTGGAATATCTATTGTACTGCTTTTATTATTTGGTCTAGGCTGGGGCATAGGCCTTCTAGCCACTCAGGATATCCACAGCAGTCAAGAAATACATGACATGATTGCTGGTCTTTTTATTTTCATCACAGCTTTCCATGGTTTCTTTATTTTTGTCATGCAATGTATTCGATCAAAAGAAGTTCGTAGCTCTTGGAGGTATTGGATTCTTCGCCTATGTAAAAGAAGTAACAGTCACAACTTGCACACGTATAAGAATGATACTACGAGTAGATCCACTATAAAAATTAATACACTGATGTCTAGATCTGGTCACCTTTCAGTAGATAAAAAGAAGCCAGAACAGAACAAAAAAGCTGAATTATCAGTGGACATTCCAGTTGAAGTGAAAGTGCATGTGGAGGATGATGAACAAAAAGAAAAAACAACTGTTTTGTGAGTGATACATAATTAAACATTAAAGGTGTTTTAACTTAATAATAATAATTATTATTTGCTGCAAAGTTATTATAACTTAATTTTAGAATGCAAATCAAAAATGTTACATGCCACTAAAATAAATGAAAATTCTAAAAATAAAATAAATGACAATGATTATTGATAATCACTTCTGAACGTCAAATTGTACAAATGCGTATCCTTTCTGTTCGACAGCTTGGGCTTTTCTTTTCATCACAATATCTCTGTATAGTGTCATCTCTTGAACACTAGCAGCACACACCAGCTTATCTAATACAGGCTGTCTTGACGAGAAGGCTAGCACCTGGATAGTCTCTTTACCTGATGGACCATCAATTTCAAAACCACAGTCCTCTCCAGGAAGATTATAAGACTGCCAAGCATTGAAGTAGTTGTTAGTTTCATATTCATTAGGTAATAGTAGTGTTGTTTTCCCTGACGTACCAATATTGAGAATGTAAAGATAGCAATTAGAGTCAGTAGTGATCTCAAGTCGAATGCTAGTCCCAACCCTAACAGTTTGTGATGAAAACTCTTGGACGCGTCGTCTGATCGTAATGTCTCTTGTCACAGGAGCTTTACTAGACTCGATGAGGTTGTTGGTGTCTGCATTGAAAACTTTACAAGTGATTCCTATCTGCTGTGGCTCCTCTATTGTCATACTTTTGAGTAGATTTGATAATTCTATAAAACAAAAAATTGGTTCACAATCATTATCAATCTCACAAAGCATTCACATTCATATAAACTGAGAATAAAGTAATAGTACTAATAGATAATGGATTTCTCACTCATAAATGTAAAAAACACTCCTTCACACATGCAACATAATGAAAATAGAACAATCCTAAATCTTCACACATGCAACATAATGACAATAGAACAATTCTAAATTACTGTATACTCTTAATCTAAATTGACATACTCTCTTCAGTTTCAGTGCAACACTCCCCACTATCATCATCAACTGATGACCAGTGACTCACTACAAAGGGAAAGTACCAGTGGATATAATCAGTTGTAACATGATACAAAGGTCAAAACATAATGTAAACAGGATAAGACCACAGGATCATAATTAATAATTATAATAGTAATTATTAATAATTAAAATGCTTGTGTATCATAATTTGTGCATGTGTAACGAAGCAAGCATGTAGATACAGTACATGTATAAGTAGAAGGGTTGCAGTAACTGTTCACTAACCATGAGGTATGCCAATGTATATTCTTAGTTCTCTGGCTGTCTTTTTGTCAAACTGCGAAATTACAGAAATGAGTTGTGTCCATGAAGGATCATCAGAATTCCTTATCCAGTCATCAATAGCTTCCTCTAAGAAATCAGTTTCTGTAGATTAAAGAAAACATTACTTATAATTATTACTTAATAATCACCCTCCAACTATTATAGTATATCCATGATAGTATCAAGAGTAGATAATTACTATCCATTCTTGATAGCATGTAAAGTGTATTTTCTGCCAAATGACTCCAAGAGATCTATCAATATTTATATTTTTTCCAATACATGCTCTTAGAAAGTTTGAGCTGATCAAAATTAATGTTGTTCCAAATATGGCTGAAAGTTTGAGTTGATCAAAATTAAAGTTGTTCGAAATTTGGCCAAAAATCATGGATTAAAAAAGGTGGCTGAACAAAACGGCCGTTTTGCCAATTTTTCACATTCCTCTTAAACCAGGTTTAGAGCCACGCTAGTCATACCAATGTAGTCTTCTGGCCAAAATATTGTCCTTTAAAAAGACTGGTGAGCATAGGAGCTCGTTTTCCTGGTATAGCAAGGCTGCAAAAGTCGTGGCAGACATATTGTTTTGGGATGAATCTTACTTAGTAATGCTACCGCATTACTAATAGTACAGGCCGGGTATTTTGTCAAAAATGGTTCCTAGAGAATTCTTCAATTTAATTTTTTTCTGATACACATACACATTCTTATGCTGTGTAGAATGATTCCAATCAAAATTAGATGATTTATGACTTTTTAAAGTTGCTCCAAAAGTCAAGGATTACGTACTGTTTGTCAGCTAATGATGCATGAGCATAAAGACATTTTCAAATTTTATTAAGAAACTGTTCAAAACAAACCATGCATACAAAAACCATGTTGTCAAAACTAATGTGTACACTCAATCACTAATTCATAGGCTCAGAAATGGGTGACTGTCATTAATACATGAAGCAGTGAAAATTTACATTATAAGGTTCAATAATCAAATTAAATGCAAGCAGAAAATTGAATCGAAAATTTCTTCAATTGGCAAATATATATTAACAATTGGTAGCCATTAGACATGAGCACAGTTAAAATGATAGACCATGTATTGATGTGAATTTAATATTGTTTCACAAATGTACTTATTATCATGGGAAAATATTTTGACATCTGCACTTTCACTTACATATAAAATTGATTGTAATGATGTGTGCAGCAAAACAAGCAACAGTTAGTCTCACCCTCGAGCTTTACTAAAGCGAAGGGGCGGGGCAAGACTAAGCTAAATATTAGACAGAATTTATTACCTACCTGCTTCAATATTTGAGTGTAGCTGTAGACGAGAATCCTGCTGTGACCTCTTCTCTAGTGATACTCCTAACTCACGGGCAACCCCTCTCCAATTCTTAGAGAACCTAAACTCTGTCTTACGTAGTAATCGTATCACATTACTTGTAGTTAACTCTTTGTTAGGCTCTAGACAAATAAAAACTGTTAATTAGGTGGAGATCACACATAATGAAGCAAAAAGTACATGTACATACAGATACTTTAATATAAATAAAAGGTGTTATATCCTAGCCACTCTTCGGAAAGCATAGATCTACGCCCATGCTGATTTCATGTTCAGAAAAGGGAAAAATATTATCGGTATGTTTTAGTGGCCATTACTCGAAAACGCTTGGCATAAGGACACCAATAATATTATGTATAAAATTTATAAAACTTTACTATTACCTGCAACAGCCATGACGAGTCTATGCACCTCTTAGAACAGCTCTAGATTTAAGAAAGAACAGATTCGAAAGTAGCAGAGGAGCACTGGAGCAGAACCAAAATAAAAAACAAGAGGCGAGCCACGCCCAAAACCTATTACCACACCTACTTAGATAAAATGGCGTCTCACAAGGTCAATGAGCCAATGAAAGAGCCACTGCTCAAAGAAGATGAGATGAAGTATCTTTCTGTCGCTCATCAAAATGTTTGTGATCTTCATCTTAAAGAGATATGGGATCAATTGGATAAGATATATTCCCAGGGACAAGAAATGGCTACAAATGTCACTCTGAATGAATCTGGTATCAATAATTAATGATTTTTAGTCTAAATTAGTAAAACTTAGCTTTCCTAGTTCATAGTATGGAACTTAACACTGCATTCTAAATTACAATGCCGTTATTAATGTGCATATTTCACTGGGCAAAGATCTTTTTGAGCAATTTACACGTATATGCTTTTCCAAACAACCCTAGGTGAGAACTGATTGCATAGGGAAATTTTTACGTTTATAAGGCATGGTTTAGCATGAAATAAATTCCGGCCACCATTTTGGTTGGCAAATTTTAATGGAGAACAAATGGGCCGACATAAAAACAAACCTGTATTAATAATTCTGAAGCAAATTTTTTACAGGAGAAGCTTAAAAGTAGTTGCTCTTTCTTATAACAAGGGCTTTTCAGCTATCGATAGAGCTACAGTAGGTAAGTGAGGCATTTTCTTCGTGCCTCCATTGACTTCCTTAACAAACTTGCCAACCAAAACTGCAGCCAATTATGGTGTGTGGGCGTATACCATGTATAAAATTAATGATATTCATATCTTTTCTAATTCATGCCTAGAGTGATCTATTTAATCTCTTTTGATTTTCTTTTTGTAGATTTTAATGATGTTTTGAAGAAAATCAACGAACTAAAAGCTCTTAACATGTTTGCTGCTAAACATTATTGTGAACATCTGTTAAAAGAATTTCCTCAAATTTATTCCAGTTCACCATCCAAAGTATGCTCCCTCCTTGCAATAGTTTCACACGCTATTATATTTACATGTACATGGACATGTACATGTTTGTCATAAACTTAAGCTTTGTTGATACATGTACACATAAATTCACTTAAGGTGGATTCTCAATATGACGCATTGCTTTTCATGCGCTAGCGTCATGACCGGAAGTGCTGTATAAATCAATGGGAGTATGCGTCAATGCATCAGAATAGAAATGTTTTCTAATCTGAAGCATTGACGCATGTTCCCATTGGTTTATACAGCACTTCCAGACATGACGGACGCACATGCGTCATATTGAGAATCCACCTTCAGTAGGCATCTCATGTATGTACATGCACATGTGTTTGATATAAAGTATGTCTATATTCCATTAACAATACATAGGAATTGGTTCTTTTGTACGAGTTATGTGATGTTTTGTTCTCGATTGGTTCTTTCTCTGACGTCATTGAAAAGTTAAAGTTTCTATTGAAAAAGGATTTATCAACTGGTGAGTAATGATACATGTAGCTTAGGACACACTGTAGTGATGTATTTCTTTTAAGTTTTTTTTCCTCTTGCTGTAGTTACATGTACATGTACATTGATTGTACATGTATATGATGTACTATACATTGCTATAAAATTGTCAATGTTAGATTTTACAATGTATGATGATTATAAGATTGCTTATTTGCTATTAACCATAATGGCTCAAATCATGCCTGTACATTATCTATATCATAAATGTATGTAGCTCTTTTTAATTTTGAAGTATGCATGTAGATTATAGTACATCCGTTTAATGTGCTTTTTAAATCATTAAAGATAAGGTAATGCCTTGCTTTGCATTATAAGCTTTACACTTTGTAATATGAAATTTGCTTTTATGTACATTCTGGTGGTGGGCGTTAATTAGAACCCTATATGATACTCCCTTTGCTCTTTGCAGGTATGCAATACAGTGCCCATCTATTGCTTGGCCACACACACCGTCTTATTGGTGATATTGAAATTGCTGCTGGTTGCTATGAGAAAGCTCAGCAAATCTGTCCAAAAGAGGAATGCAATGACAAGTACCAGTTGACATTTGTACACCAGCAGTTATGTGTTTATGCAACCAGCCAGAATGATAAAGCTCTTGAGGCTCTGAAGCCTCTTGTGACTTGTGAAGGTTTAAGCATATCTACAAGGGGAACCCTCCATCAATCATTAGGCAATATATACAGATCAATAGCTGATTTTCATAATGCTCAATTACACTTTAAGGAGTCTATAAGACTAGGAAAAGATGAGGGAGATGCTTACAAGGTGGCTGAGAGAAAAGCTGAATTGGGTAGGGTCTATCGCTCATCAGGGTGTCACAGCAAAGCACTGAAGCGCCAGAAGAGGTTCCTAGAGTATTGTATCAATCATGGGTACGTGTACAGTGTAGCTGTGTGCTGTGGGTATATTGGATTCACGTACTATTCAATGGGGAAAGAAGAGTATGCGAATGCTCTGAATTACCTTTACACTCGACTCCAATTCTGTAAGACAACGTTAGATGACACGGCAGGTTACAGGTGGTCTCTGAATAACATTGGGAAGGTGTATTTGGGTCTTGGAGAGCATGAGCTATGCATGAGTCTATTTACTGAGTCTGGTAACATTGCTAAAAGACTAGGAAACAATCTTGGACTGGGCACTGCTTATGGGAACATGGGATCAGCTTGTAGAGCTGTTGGGAAGCATGAAGAAGCAATAAAGTATCACAGACTGTATCTTGAAATAGCGGAGAAGACACTGGATACAGGAGGCATTGCCATCATGCAGAATGAACTTATTTTAGATCATCTTTTCATATATAACAAAGAAACTGCTGGTGAAAAGAACAAAGCAAACATGGATAAAGCAAGAGAGTGTGCCTATCATGCTATTAAGACTGGACTAGAGGTTAGAGGGAGACTGAGTAACGAAGACGATCTTTTAAAGATTGGAAACTTTGAAAAGAACCAATCCAAGACATACTCTTTACTGCAGTTTATTCTAATCACTCAGGGTCATCATGAAGCAGCATTACTAGTAGCAGAGTACAGTAGAGCCAGAGCCCTGGCTGATCTAGTGACTAAGAAATGGAAGCATGAGGCCTCTCCTTTCCTTTCTAATATATTGGACATGTTTGACAAGGAAGGCAATGTTTTCTCTGAGCATGTGTCAATGGAGATAGCATCACTTAGCGCATTTTTAGGTGAGGCTCACTTGTTACTCTATTCTATTGTTGAGGATCCATTGAAAGGAGGTACACTGTTGTACATATGGCACATTGACCCCTCCAGCTCCGTTCCTTGTCATTTTAACAAAGTCCCTTTTAATCAGTGCAGTAACATTAGTACCGAGTCGTCTGTTTTCAATGAGGAGTATTTTGCTGGACTGATGCGTGATCTGGGAGCTACTAGTGATGGAGTGATAAATGCAGTAGGACCTAATGGAGCTAGAGATATTGTTCCTAAGAAATCCAAACTGGCTGTCCCTGCAGCAGTGAATAATGCTGTAAAGTTGAAAGATAAATTTGAAGAGCTTTACGAGCTTTTAATCCAGCCCACTTCTCTTCATAAGCAAGGGAGTAAAGGCTCTTCTACTACTCCAGTCCCAAGTTTAATTGTCGTGCCTCATGGGTGTCTGTTTGGTGTTCCATTCTGTGCTCTTAAAAATCCCGAGAATGGACAATATCTAGTTGAAAAGTTTATTATCTCATTCACTCCATCGTTATATCTGCTTCAGATTACTACGACTCGTAAGACTGAGCAGAAAGGATCAGGATTGAGCCTTCTCTCAGTTGGTAATCCTACAATGCCTTTACAAGATATATCTCAGTTACCTGGTGCAGAGAAAGAGTCTAAGTCAATTATGTCCATTATCGATGGTTGTTTACTTTGTGGCAGTGAAGCTACTAAAGAGAGAGTCATTGAGTGTCTTCCTCGATTCTCTATCATTCATTTAGCTACACACGCTATACTTGAGAACTCTATTGATGACTTATCTGAGTCACAAGGTACTTCAAATGGTGATTATTCAGTTAAGGGGGCGATCATATTAGCAAAATCCAATTCGTTGTGTAGTGGAGTACTGACAAGTAATGAAATCCAAGATCTGAGTTTAAACACTGAGTTATTTGTATTGAGCTGCTGCAATACTGCTAAAGGTAAAGTGACTGGTGATGGAATATTGGGACTCTCTAGATCACTGTTGGTTGCTGGAGCATGCAGTATGATAGTGACACTGTGGCGTATTCAAGACACTTCCACTGTCCTCCTAATGAATGCATTTTATACAGAATATAAGAATAGTCGTGATGGTCCTGCTTCATTACGCAAAAGTATGATTTCATTGATTGAACAGAATTATAAGGTAGAACATTGGGCTGCATTCTGTTACATTGGAAAATGACAAATTGTGTGTGTGTGTGTGTGTGTGTGTGAGTGTGTGTGTGTGTGTGTGTGTGTGAGTGTGTGTGTGTGTATGTGTATGTGTGTGTGTATGCATTGACTGTGTAGTTGTATTTCTTATTAATTTACATTACTGTGTACTGTTTTTATAGTGTGTGGTAATACATTTACTTTCAGTTCAACTCAATCAACTTATTCTAATGAAACTAGCTACTGTATGATAATAAAATACTTATTTTAGTTAACTACTTATTGTTAATTGTATTGTGACATTCAATGCTTAGACTGAATTTGAATAAGTTGTTCCTTAATCTCTTTTCGTTTTGTCTGTAGTTCCTTGATCGTTTCCTCATTATCCTCTGCCTCTAGTTGTTGTGTTATAAGTATTCCTCTATTTCTAAGTATTGTATTATAATTAGAACAGATACTTAGTGTTTTCAGCTCCTCAATCGAGTTATGTAGCTCCACTTTTATCTTTTCTTTTTCATCACTGCATGTTACTGTGTATACTGCTCTCAGCTCTGCCTCAATTGCTTTCTTCTTTTCATATGACCTCATGAAATCTTTTGTTTGGATGAAGTCTAAACTTGTTACATGTCTCAAGAATTCATTTAATGTCGGTGCTGTCTTCTCAAATTCATCTCTCAAGAGTTTTGTGAGTAGCTCTTTTGACATTGTGTCTTTAGCTCTTTCTATGAGACACTAAGGGTTTTCAATACAAAAGCTGTGTTGTACCGTACAGAAGGAAATTTTGGAGGGACTAAATTTTGGCGAATTGCTAAATTTTGGTGATTGGCGAATTTTAATTTGGCGAATTTGTGGCCACGTGCCATTGAGCATGCGTATAATGGCTCAAAATGGCGAATGTTTATTTTGGCGAATGGCTATCAAAACGCCAAATTCGCCAAATTTAACTACCTCCAAAATTTCCTTCCATACGGTATTTCACTGCCAAAATGATTACTTATAGCTCCAAGTTCAAAGCTAAGGTTGAGCACACCAGTGGTATTGGTGAAAACTACAGTGATATTATTGATACTTGACTTTGGAAGAATAGACGTTAACTCACTCAGTGCATAGTTGAGAGTGGCACTTATACGTGTAGCCCTTCCATTGATTACCAGACACACACAATGGATGCTTTCTTCATTTTTAAGACACTGTATTATCATTTCTAGTCGATTTATGTCTTGCTCTATTCCCCTTGAGTCACCAAGGCCTGGTGTGTCAATTATTTCAAGGTTGGTGTCTCCCAGTGATACAGTATACTTCAATGCATCACTGGTCTTGCTCTGCATTTTATCGGAAGTAGCATTTTCTAGTTTTATCTCATTGAATGGATGAAAATGCTGGACTCCAACATCTATCCCCAACTCTTGAACGATCCCGTAGTTACAGAGGAGATTCAGGAAAGATGTTTTGCCAGATCCAGTTTCACCAATGAGCAAGATTGTATGACTAATTGGTGCTTCAGTCTCCATATTGCTTGCAGTTGAGGTCAAAGTGTAAGTTTAACCACTGGATAGCCTCACCTTTTCACACCCTTTTTATTTGTTGAGTTACATGTACATAATATTATACTGTGTGTATAAGTTTCCTGTTTGACAGGTTATTTAGTGCCATCGCAGCCATGTAGTATATGCATGTACAATGTAGTCTACATGTATATTCATTCTTCCAAGTATTGTTAGTGAAAGTATTTGTTGCAGCTGTTTCTTATAAACCATGAGTTATATCATGGTGGGAATTAACCTATCCTTCAAGGCAGTCCTTACTCAAAGCTGGCGCCACTTGCAATAACCCCATCTGTCTGTGGTCAGTCTGGCACATGTACATGTACATGTATGTTGTGTATTATTAGCCAGTGACCACCTTATGGCACATTACACCATAGCAAATTACAATTTTAAACTGATTAATAAGCAGCCAGTTTTATACTAAGTACAGTGAGTATTAGAATTAGCCCTTGTTTAGTTACACCATGTATAAGATTCATCACACTTCCCTTTACTGTTTTGACTGTAAAAGAGTATATTGGTTCTCCTTATGTATCACATCTATCAGTAATTATGAGTGTACATGTTGAGGTTATATTGATTAACATACTTATGTACACTGATTGTAGACTCTTATAGATTACTCAGGCTTGGGCATGGCTTTTTGTTATGCATCAATTTCAATTGGATGGGAACTTTTTGTCAATGCTATTTTATTGTTATACATCAAACTGATCTTTACATAACAAGCATGCAGTACTTGTGCTATGATCTTGTTAAGACTGTTGGGTGATTGTGTTTTGTGTACACATAAATTTGGTTTACTCTTTCAATTGAAACTGTAATTTTACCATGCCAATATTGAAAGTGATAGAAAAGGATCGAGTTCAGTTCTTGTAGTTACAATATTCACACACTACTTTAATACTGACACCAAGGTACCAGCATTATACCTTGGTGTCAGTATTAAAGTGCTGTGTGCATGTTTATACATTACTTAAAACTAGAAATGGGTTTTATGTACTCATGCATACATGTACCTGTACACATATAGTTATAATTTGTACTATAGCTTATTGTGTGTAACATTCATAACTGTTCCAGGTTTCACATCATATCATTTTGTATGGACTGATTAACTTCCCAAGTATGAAAAGTGATGGTATTAAAGTTGCATTGTGCTTTGATTATGGCAGTTTCTTGATAACCATAATTTTGTGGAATAGTATTATGGTATTGTAGTATGGATTATACCCATCCCATTGTCATGAGACACTCCTTACCCACTGGCGCCACTTACAATAACCTTGTCTGACTATGGTCTATAGTGTATGACCTGCCAGCATCTGACCTCTTGTGTATGACACAGCTATATTATACATGCAATACGTATTATTAAAGGAAAAGCAATTCTTTCAAAGCTGCACTTGCTAAATATAAGACATAGTAATGTTTTAGATTGATGTTTTGTTATAGTGCTAGCCCTTATACTCTCTGCTAACTACATATAGTGCAATCAAACATGTACTTGACTACTTGTCACTTGTGAGTTGTTGTACTTCCATATGTGGTCTACATGATGTCAATTTAAGAATCAAATCTTTAAAAAGCTGATAGAAGAATGTGATAGCTTGTGTGTAGTGTGCACAAAAGCCAATGTCACTGTAATGGTAGCTGAGTTATTAGACTCATATAGTTTACTAATTTAGGCCAGACGCTTTTTGAATAAACAGTTAGCGATTCACATACATGTACATATACTTGTTATGCTACATGTATCTGAAATATATTGTGTATTTATGCTAAGGAATTTTTACAACCATAAACTTTACACTATGATTTTGTCATCTATTACAGTAGGCATGTAATGTGTATAGCTAGGTTGCATCAGTGACTTCTTTCTTGATGCAATGTTTAGTTGTTTAATAAAGTAAACAAATAATCTACAACTCATAAAGAGAATAGTACTCAAATTAGAGTCTGCATATATAACATAATAATTAACAATAGCAAATTAATAATGTAATGCTAGTGCATGCATTGCAAATTTAATTATTATTTAATTTAGCTAGATAGTCTACTGCACAATAGTTGATAATAATTGGAAGTTACTTTTTAGCTCCTTAATAATTTCGATCTTCTTCTTTAATTCTTTTCTACTTTCTTCTAACCTCTTAGCTCCGCTGCTGTTAGGATCTAAATCTGCTTGCCCTTCCAAATGATGCTCAATGAAAGAGACTTGATTCTTTAAAACTTTCTTAAAACTATGATTAATGCCCAAAGCTTGAAACTCCTTGATTGCCTGATTAAGTATTTCAAATAACTTCTCTTTTTCTTTAATAATAGCATCATGCTTTTCTTGAAGCTCCTTCTTCAATAATGTTGCCCTTTCTTTGTCATTTTTTGCTTCAAGAAACCTCCTCTCCATGTCAGCATTAATTGTCCACCAGACGCGTTCCACATCTATATACTTAACATACAGATGCTGATGTGAGGAATAATGATGGCCACATACAGTGCAATAATCCCCATTCATACGTATGCAACTTTTGAAGTTAATTGCTTCCACTGTTCGAGGTAGAATGCAGTGTTCATGGCAGGTTGAAAAGCACTCTTTTGCTGTGCATATTGTATTGTGGTGAGATGTGCTTATTGATTCTCTGCAAGTTGAAGTTTGACGTTCCTTATATTTTTCATTATACTGACTTTTGCTGACAGCATCACTAATCTCTTTTTCTTTTTTTTCTATTTCAGCTGTGATTTCCAATTGAGTGTCATACTTTTTAAGAGCTTCTGCTACGGTTACCTCGATCTTCTCCTTTTTCTCATAAAGCTGTAGGAAATTGTTTGTCTGGACCAGCTCAAAGGACTTCATTGTAGCAAAGAGTTTATTCAATGTCTTTGCTGTTCTCTCGAATTCGTCCTTTAAGCTCTCAGCTAGTAGCTCTTTGGACATTAAACCTTTCTTTTTGTTAGCTTTCTCGAAAAGGCAGTACGGATTTTCAATGTAGTAGCTGTGCTCCAAGTTTTGACCAAAGTAATGCTTCAGCGCTCCCAAGTCAAAGCTCAGTTGCAGCAAACCAGTGGTATTAGTGAATACCACAATGATATTATTGAGTATTGTCTTGGGAAGAATAGACGTTATCTCACTTAGTACATAACTAAGTGTAGCACTCATACGGGAGGATCTTCCATTGACGATAAGGCAAACACAATTGACGTAATCTTCTTTTTTAAGAGTATCAATGATTTTTGTAACGTGTTTCTTATCTTGCTCTATTCCCTTTGAGTCACCAAGGCCTGGTGTGTCAATTATTTCGACGTTGATGTCCCCCAATGATACGGTATACTTCAATGCATCACTGGTCTTGCTCTGCATTTTATCAGAATTATCATTTCCTAGTTTTACCTCATTAAATGAGTGAAAGTGCTGGATTCCTATATCTATACCTAACTCTTGAATGATCCCATAGTTGCAGACTGCAGAGGAGATTCAGGAAAGATGTTTTGCCTGATCCAGTTTCACCAATGAGCAAGATTGTATGACTAATAGGTGCTTCAGCCTCCATATTGCTTGCAGTTGAGGTCACAGTGTAAGTTTAACCACTGGATAGCCTCACCTTTTCCCACCCACTTTTACATGTACGCATATGTATAGGTTCCTGTTTGACAGGTCATTGAGTGCCATCGCAGCCATGTAGTATACTCTATTGTAATTGTATGCATGGGAGTACCTAGTCTATATGCATTCTTCCAAGTATTATTAGTGAAAGTGTTTGTTGCAGCTGTTTCTTATAAACCATGAGCTATGTCATGGTGGGAATTAACCTATCCTTCAAGGCAGTCCTTACTCAAAGCTGGCACCACTTGCAATAACCCCATTTGTCTGTGGTCAGTCTCGTTCATGCAAGCTGTGTATCATCAGCCAGTAGCCACCTTATAGTACATTACACTATAGCAAATTACAATTTTAAACTGATTAATAAGTAGTCAATTTTATGCTAAGCACAGTGAATATTACAATTAGTCCTTCTTTAGTTTCACCATGTATAAGATTCATCACAACTTTATTGTCTTCACCATAAGAAAGAATATGTTGGTTCTCCTTATGTATCACATGTATCAGTAATTATGAGCATGCATGTTGAGGTTATAATAATTATTGATTAACGCACTCATGCACACTGATTGTAGACTCTTATACCTTACTCAAGTTTGAACGTAAAGGCTTATAATGTTGTGGATTATATGAAAGGCTTTTTGTTATGCATCAATTTCAATTTGATGGGAACTTTTTGTCAATATTATACATCAAACTGATCTTTACATAACAAGCGTGCAGTACTTGTGCTATGATCTTGTTAAGACTGTTGGGTGATTGTATTCTGTGTACTACTTAGATTTGGTTTCTTTTTCAATTGAAATGATAATTTTACCTTGCCAACGTTGAGAGTGATAGAATAGAAATTCAGTTCATGTAGTTTCATTATACCTTAGTGTCAGTATTAAAGTGGTGTGTGCATGTTCATACATTACTTAAAACTAGAAATGGGTTTTATGTACTCGTACATGTACCTGTACACATGTAGTTGTGATTTGTATTCTAGCTTATTGTGTGTAGCATTGATAACTGTTCCAGGTTTCACATCATATCATTTTGTATGGACTAGTTTAAATTCCCAAGTATGAAAAGTGAAGGTGTTAAAGTAACATTGTGCTTTGATTATGGCAGCTTCTTGATAACATATTTTGTTGGAATAGTATATAGTAGGGATTATGCCTATTCCTTTGTAATGAGACACTCCTTACCCACTGGCACCACTTACAATAACCTTGTCTGACGATACTCAAAGCTGGTGCCACTTGGAACAACCCCATCTGTCTGTGGTCAGTCTCGTACATGTACTTGTACATATATTGTGTATGATCAGCCAGTGCTGCCTTATAGTACATGTACATTATAGCAGAATTACAATTTTAAAATGATTAATATGCTGTCAGCTTTATACTAAGTACAGTATATATTTCAATTAGCCCTTGTTTAGTTGCACCATGTATAAGATTCCTCACACTTCCCATCACGCTTGGTTCTCCTTATGTATCAGTAATTATGAGTATGCATATTGAGGTTAAATTTAACATACTCATGCTCACTGATTTTAGACTCATCTAGCTTACTAAAGTTTGAGCGTTAAGATCTATAATATTGTGGATTATATGATTTTGTTATACATCTATTTTGATGAGAACTTTTTAATGCTATTTTATTATTATACATCAAGCTGATCTATACATATCAAGCGTGCAGTGCCTGTGCTGTGATCTTGTTAAGACTGTTGGGTGATTGTGTTATTTTGTGTACTACATAGATTTGGTTTGTTTTTCAATGGAAATGATAATTTTACTTTGCCAATATTGAAAGTGATGGAATAGGAGTTCAGTTCTTGTAGTTACATTGTAGCTTAGTGTCAGTATTAAAGTGCTGTGTGAATGTTATAAACATGAACACACCACTTTAATAACTGTTCCAGGTTTCACATCATATCATTTTGTATGGACAGGTTCAAATTCCCAAGTATGAAAAGTAAAGGTAATCAAGTAATATTGTGCTTTGATTATGACAGTTTAAGAATCAAATCTTCAAAGAGCTGATAGAAGAATGTGATAGCTTGTGTGTAGTGTGCACAAAAACCAATTTCACTGTAATGGTAGCTGAGTTATTAGACATGAATACATGTAGTTTACTATTTTAGGCCAGACACTTTTGAATAAGCAATTAGTGATTCATTGACATGTACTTGTTATGCTACATGTATCTGAGATATACTGTGCATTGATATTAAGGTTTTTTACAGCCATAAACTTTACACTATAATTTTGTCATCTACATGTATTACGGTAGGCATGTAATGTGTAGAGCTAAGTTGCATCAGTGACTTCTTTCATGACACAATGTTTAGTTCTTTAACAAATGCAGCTTTTGCAACTCATAAAGAGAATAATACTCAAACTACATGTATAACTAACAATAGCAAATGAATAATGTAATGTTAGTGCATGCATTGCAAATTAAACTATTATTTAAATTAGCTAGTTAGTCTACTGCACAACAGTTGGTAATAATTGGAAGCTACTTTTTAGCTTCCTTAATAATTTTGATCTTCTTCTTTAATTCTTTTCTACTTTCTTCTAACTTCTTAGCTCCGCTGCTGTTAGGATCTAAATCGGCTTGCCCTTCCAAATGATGCTCAATGATAGAGACTTGATTTTTTAAAACTTTCTTGAAGCTACGATTAATGCCCAAAGCTTGAAACTCCTCGATTGCCTGAGTAAGTATTTCAAATAGCTTCTCTTTTTCTTTAATAATAGCATCATGCTTTTCTTGAAGCTCCTTCTTCAATATTGTTGCCCTTTCTTCATCATTCTTTGCTTCAAGAAACCTCCTCTCCATGTCAGGATTAGTTTTCCACCAGACGTGTTCCACATCTATATACTTAACATACAGATGCTGATGTGAGGAATAATGATGGCCACACACTCTGCAATAATCCCCATTCATACATGCACAATATTTGAATTTATTTGTTTCAACTACTCGAGGTAGACCGCAGTGCTCGTGGCAGGTTGAAAAGCAATTACTTGCTGTGCATATTGTATTGTGGTAAGATGTATCTCTTGATTCTCTGTTAGTTGTAGTTTGACGCTCCTTATATTTTTGATTATACTGACTTTTACTGACGGCAGCACCAATCTCTTTTTCTTTTTTTTCTATTTCAACTGTGATTTTTGATTGAGTGTCATACTTTTTAAGAGCTTCTGCTATGGTTACCTCTATCTTCTCCTTTTTCTCATAAAGCCGTAGGAAATCGTTTGTCTGGACCAGCTCAAAGGACTTCATTGTAGCAAAGAGTTTATTCAATGTCTTCGCTGTTCTCTCGAATTCGTCTTTTAAGCTCTCAGCTAGTAGCTCTTTGGACATTAAACCTTTCTTTTCGTTAGCTTTCTCGAAAAGGCAATACGGATTTTCAATGCAGTAGCTGTGCTCCAAGTTTCGACCAAAGTAATGCTTCAGCGCTCCCAAGTCAAAGCTCAGTTGCAGCAAACCAGTGGTATTAGTGAATACCACAATGATATTATTGAGTATTGTCTTGGGAAGAATAGACGTTATCTCACTTAGTACATAACTAAGTGTAGCACTCATACGGGAGGATCTTCCATTGATGATAAGGCAAACACAATTGACGTAATCTTCTTTTTTAAGAGCATCAATGATTCTTGTAACGTGTGTCTTGAATCACCAAAGCCTGGTGTGTCGATTATTTCAAGGTTGGTGTCTCCCAGTGATACGGTATACTTCAGTGCATCACTGGTCTTGCTCTGCATTTTATCGGAAATAGCATTTTCTAGTTTTATCTCATTGAATGAGTGAAAATGCTGGACTCCAACGTCTATCCCCAACTCTTGAACGATCCCGTAGTTGCAGAGGAGATTCAGGAAAGATGTTTTGCCAGATCCAGTTTCACCAATGAGCAACATCTTGTACTTCTCAAGTAGAACTTGTGTTTGCGAAGCCATGGTTCCTGACAGTGGATGGTAAAAGAGTCTGCTTACTGGAGACTATGAAACGAAGAGAACTGTGCGAAGAATTTGACAGACCCGACCGACTGAGAAGAATTCTCGCGAGCTAGATCTACTTTTATATCCAGCATAGTGAGTAGGAAGTGACTCTAGACTCTAGATCGACCGGAAGTCAACCATTAAAAATCAGCACATGGATCTAATTCTAGTCACAACACTGAATCATCTCTTCACTCTTCAGGAGTAGAGAAGGAGACACTAAAAGATTTTTACTATCTATACACACCCAAGAGTTACCATGCATGATCCGTGAATGATGGGTATCAGGCCTGGACCAGGTTTGATTCTATAACGGTCCAGCATCGACGGCCATCACTGCTGAATCGAGGCTGTTGCTCTGGCCTGGACCAGTATCTATTTCAGTCCCGATGTAGTCATAGCTGATACAGTAATGTCTGTTCGTCAGCACTGGTCCAGGCTGTATATCAGTACTGGATCAGATCGATGCTTTTCAAGATGGCAGCCCCGCGTGGACTACCTGACATGTTTTGTTAAAGAAAATCATCTTAATCTGACTCTTTAAGAGAAATCTCGTTGGCT
>NW_003546452.1:17329-38724 GCF_000090795.2 Amphimedon queenslandica | reverse complement strand
GGGAGGAGTGTAGAGGACTCATAGGTAGGTCATTAATGTAAAGGATGAACAAGAGAGGGCCGAGGATGCTTCCCTGGGGAACCCCAGAGGTAACTGGTAGTAAGCTGGAAACTCTGTTACCAACACTAACACACTGTAAACGACCATATGGGTAGGCCACAAAGAATTGCCAGTTTAAACCACACAGGCCAGCAGACCATAGCTTAGTAAGGAGGATGTCATGGGACACAGAGTCAAAAGCTTTCTTAATGTCAAGGTAGATGACATCAGATTGAAGACCACTAGAGAGTGAATTGACTATGGAGTGTAAATGTACCAACAGTTGCTGGAGTGTTGACCGACCTCGTAGGAATCCAAATTGCCTAGAGCAGATAGTAAGAGATGTAACATGGTCATACATTTTATCAAAGACAATCCTCTCTAGAATCTTGGAGACAATACAGAGCAAGGAAATCGGTCGGTAGTTTTTCACCAGAGTTCTGTCTCCTGATTTAAAGATGGGAGTGATACGATGGATTTTCCACTCCTGGGGGATATAGGCCTGAGAAAGGCATTGAACAAATAGATGATGTAGGGGCTCACAGAGTGCAGTTGCACAAGACTTTAAAACAATAGATGGAATATTGTCAATGCCAGAAGCCTTTCTGATGTTGAGACTTGACAGCCCTTTAAACACGTCGCCTACAGTGATATCAAAGTCAGGCAACGTGTAAGCAGGAGGAGAAAGAGTGGAGGTAGTAGGAGGGGGGAGTGAATCGGAGAACACAGAATGGAAGAACTGGTTAAATAGTGTAGCCTTACCAAGATCAGAGCTTACAGAGGAGTCACCTGAAGAAACAAAGTCAGGAACTGACTTCTCTTTGAGAGTGCTTTTCATATATTGAAACAGTCTAGAGCTATTACCCTTAGCACACTCTTGTACTAAGTCTGACTCAAAGTTTTGCTTAGTTGTGAGAATATCTGCTTGTAGTGCTGCTTCATGTTGGTTCAGCTGAGCTTTGTTAGTAACCGAAGGATTCTTTTTAACCCTTTTTCGTAGAGAACGAGCTATATTTAGCCTGTGCCTCGTGTTACCGTTATACCACTGGGGGTAACGAGTAGTCCGGGAAGCTAGTGGGATATACAGATGGCAGGCATCATGAATCAATCTCTTAAAACTGTCCCATAAGAAGTCAATATTGACAGAGTCAAAAAAGAATGATAAATCAACATCCATTAGATAATTTTGGAGACCACAGTAATCACCTTTGTGGAATAAAAAATGTCTGGGAGTGGCTTGATTTGTCACCTGAGAGCTAAGATTTAATGTAGTAGTTAAAGGGTAGTGGTCAGAGGAGAAAGGGAGAAGGGATCTGTTGGAGTGTACAGCTAGATTTAGGACACAATCGAAAGAGTGGACCATAATAAGATCTAAAATGTTACCCTTACAGTGGGTAGGTTGCTCAACAATCTGACACAAGTCGTACTGAAACACAAAGTCACACAATAATTGGGAGGAGCTGTTTGTAGCAGTTAGAGATGCCCAATTGATATCTGGGCAGTTAAAGTCTCCTAAGATGACTGTGTCTGACAAAGTAGCAAATGGAGCAATATAGTCCAGAAGACTTGAGAAGTAGGTGGAGTCAGAGGTAGGAGGGGCATATACAAGGCAGAGAATAAAAGGCTGGTAAGTGTAGACTTTAACAATGAGACACTCAGAATGAGGGGACTCAATCTGTTTAGAGCAGATACTGTCAGAGATAGCTAGCAAGACACCTCCACCTCTTGAATCCCGGTCATTTCTATAAACAGTGTAGTTGACAGGGAGGATTTCTTTGTCAGAAACATTAGGATGGCACCAGGTTTCAGTGAGAGCAATGATGTGAAACTCTTTGGAGTAAATGTAGGATTGGAATGGTCCCAATTTGTTTACAATACTTCTAGCGTTCCATAAAAGTACCTCAAGACCATGTAGTCAGGAGGCAGTCGAGACAGGGGGGTGTGAGGAGTTAGTAGTGTCATTTGTGGGTAGTTGGAGATCCACGGCCGACACAGGAGTTGTAGAAGGTGTTTGGGCTGGTGAAGTAAGGTCTGGTGAGGAGTTTTGAGCAGCTAGAACGAAGGAACCATTTATTACCGAACCATGTACTTGGCCGTCCACTAAGAGACTGCGTTTCCTTAGTTTAATAACAGACCTATCCGTACCAGCCTGGATCATAGACCACCTCTCTTTCATTAGCACTGAGTGTGCTAACCTGTCTTCAAAGGGTAGGTCCCTCCTGATTTTTACAGCTCCATGGCTAGCAGAAGAAACTTTAGATAAGATCCTGTCCACAGTGAGTACCGAGTCCAGAGTGACCAGAATTGAGCGGGGGCGGAAACCGTCTGAAGGACTTTGAAACTTCCCTAGTCGACGGCAATCACGTATGTGAGGCAGGGGACCATTTGTGTCTCCTAGAACCTCAGAGAACACCTCAGAGACCTTTTCAAACATAGCATGAGCTCGTACAGAGCGAGACTGGCTACTGGGGGCTTCTGGAATACCAGAAAGAACTAGATTGAACTTTCTATTCTCCATAGAGTTTGGTTTGGAATGGTTCTTCACAACACGAGTGGGCTGAGAAGGAACTGACGTGGCATCAGGTGGAGTAGAAACCCCAGGACTCTTGCTTGTTAGGTCGTCAAACCTCTTAGATAAATCTGATAAAGAGGCTTTCAGAGACTCTATTTCGCGGTCTTGCCTCATGAGTCGGCAGTGAGGACAGTAGAAAGGAATGTCAGTGCCGTTCAGCTTTGAGTGTGCGGCTTTAGACAAACCAGCACAACCCCTGTGGAGCCAGGTGTTACACTCACCATCACACCAAATTGACTGTTGAGTTGAGTCGTCAATCTGGTCATCACAAATGGGACAGGTATACGACTTGCTTTTCTTTTTGGGGGGCTTCTTAGGAGGCATAGCAACAGAGTTGTATAGGGGAAGAGGCTACTTTGTGTTGTTTTGGCTCGGTTGAGTCTCAGTCAATGCGGCCCTGTAGTCCCGGTGGGCCACGGGTCACCAAAACTCTTCCTCTCGACTCGTAGCTAGACAAAAAGTAACACAGACAAAACCACTGGTCAATCTTTTAACTAACCAGATTTAGTGGCTGGCTGAAAAACAAGTAACAGCCAGCAAAAAGACAGGTAAGGAGAGCAGGATTGGAGAGTCTAGTCACAACACTGAATCATCTCTTCACTCTTTAGGAGTAAAGAAGGAGACACTAAAAGAATTTTAGGCCACAGTGATTAAATTCATTGTTTCTCATCCATAATAGAATGCGGGCGGGCGGGCGGTTAGTTATAGTTATTAATTATTAATAATTATTATAACAAAATTCATTATTTTTCATTAAGAACCAAAATGTTATTTCTTTGCTCTATTAATCTTCTTGACTCTTGGGCGTGCAAGACACTGGCCACACTGAGGATAGTATAAAGACTCCTCATCTTCAGAACTCTCATTAACTGATCCTGCACAATAGAAACAGATAGGTTCAAAACCACTACTATAATACAACTTTTCTATTGGGTCAAAACAAGAATGTAGCCTAATGCAAACAGACTTTAAGGATTCAGGCAATTCTAAATCATCAAAATTAGCTCCACATGTATATGACAAATCTTCCAAAATTCCTTCCAATTCTACTACCAAGTTCTTACTCAGCTTCTTCTTCGAGAATAAAAGCCTCCACATTTTGCACTCTTCACATTGTATGAGAAGATTAACGTTCCTTACATGCTGCTGTGTAGCATTAAATGGTAGAGTCTTCTTATTCTTCTGCTGCATATTACTAGGAATGAGGTCTTCTGTAGGCGATTGACCATAAACATCATAAAAATCAGCATAATGTCCATCATCATTATAAATTGGACTAGGTAAATCATGAATACCTACAGCAAATATTACAACCATTAATATATGCATGCTATGATACTTTTAACTTAATATTGCAAGTATATCAAGCTGCAAAATTTCATGCTATGTTATGTACCAATAAACAGACACAATGGAAAATTAAAGAAAAATAATCAAAGGTTTTAAAACCATGTTCATTAATGTCCAGCAAAAACAAATTTTACACATACATGTAGTTAATTATTTAAAATTAGCTAATATTAATATGGACTACTATTGATAAAATACACTTAGATTTAAGTATCTCATAAAAATCAGATTTCACATTTTGAACATAAAAAATCATCAAGTTATACATGTGTTATTTAATGTTAATATTTCTAGTTAATTAAGTGGGTGTGGTTCATAAATTTAAATTTATAAAATGACGACAAGGGTGCTTCATGAATAACATATATGCAATGATTTAAGCATTGGGAGAAATTCAAAAAAATTATTTGTATAAGGTGAATACCTTGACAATGCTGTTGTAAATATTACTTAGAGAAGGAAATGAGTGTTTCATTAAAAAACACAGTGAATGTGGTACAAATTAAGTATCTGCATATCGCATATTACAACAATAAGTAATTACTCACCAGAAAAAACTTGAGACGACATTTTGACAGGACGACATACAGTACAACCTTCCTCTCCACATTTCCGAATCGTCAAAGAATACTTGTGAAAGGTACAACAATGTAAAATAAACTGAGATAATGACTGAAGTTTCTCCAATGACTTCTGAGTTGTGTCTTCTCTTGTCAATGATGAATCTATAGTGAGCAGAATTTCCCAGAAATCTTCAATTTCTTGCTCTGTAGCACTCTCAAATACACGAAACTTCTCTCCTTTCAATTCCAAACGAACCATAATGCTAGATAGTAGATCCTTTGGTTCTTTAAGTGAATTAGTAATGTCCTCTTTAAAAGACGTGCAGGCTTCTCTAAGATCTTTGAGGCTGTTACATTTTGTAACACAATTTTCAAACTCATTACTTCCAGGACTTCTCATTATTCCAATGCATTGTATGCCAAGATTGACAATTGACATGATTCGCTCCACTGGGTTAGCCCATGAATGTGAGGGTGCTGTCCGTCCTGCAATTAATACATCTAAATCCAAATTCAAAAATAAAGCTATGAGAGAAAGTTGGACACTTAAGTAAGTCAATCTATGGTCTGGCCCTCCATCAGAATAGATAAACAAGATATGTCGACCTTCCATTCGAGTTAAAAGGCAATTATATAACTCAGTAGCATGCCGTATTGGTGAAGAGGGTTCATAAACTGTTTCTTTAAAGCCAATGAATACTTCTCCGGTATAAAATGACATATCAATAAATTCAGGAATATGTACTAGCAAAATAACACTTGGAGTTAGTTTAAACTTAGCAAAGTCATGATCTCCAACAGCAAAAGTAGTATGACTTGAAACTATGACTTGGCGTCCTCTTTCAGCTGCAGCAATTGGAAATCCCGGCTCTCCTACCTTGATACTATGCTTATCATCAATGCAGACAAAACAAGAGATGTCCCTATATTTAATAGCATATTCCCTCATATAGCGAAATAAGGAGGCACAATAATGAGCATCTGGGTGTGACTTACGAAACTGGCGTTTCTGTATAACATGCTTTGCTTCCAAACGACTAGTATATCTTGCTGAAGAAGAGGCACGTGGATTCCTAGGACAAAAGTTCAGCTGTACCCATGATATGGAAGGTATTGAAGTACCCTCTGGGCAGAGCTTAGTTACTTCTTGAATTAAATCACGAATTGAAATGGCCTTAGCCATATAGACTACAGAATCATGCCTTCGCTCTTGCACTGAAGTACACTCAGACAAATACAGTGCACACTTTTCCCAAAAAACTTTGAAACAATCTCTACCATTAGCATTTAACTCACGTAAATCAACAATCACATCAGGGTCCTCCATTGACAAAAATTCAGAAACACGCTCATCTATTTCATGTTCAGCAGTAGTTCGAGCTGCAGATTGATCTCCAGTTAACGACTGATACATGGCTCGCAGAAGATGTGGTTTGCTCTTTGGAGAAATACGGCCAACGAGATGAAAGAACTGTCGTCTCATTGCACGTGTGTGAAAAGTGGGTATTTCTTTTTTAATGGTACCAACAACTCGCATATTCTCCGTAGTACAAGCTTCAACACTCACATGGTCAGGAGCTTTCCAAATGAAATGATAGTTACCCACATTTGATCCATGGGTGTAAGTGAAAAAAAATACAGGACACGAGAGACCTTTCTCTAATTCTCGAATACAAAGATACTTTGGGCGTGGTTCTTTAGGCAAATAATCATTCACATGTATTGCTTGATACATAATCAGTATTACATACAGCTGAATCAAGCCGAGATAAAAGTGACGATATTGACAAGGACTTGGGTAAATATTTTACCGCAGATGCATCTGAAAAATTAACTGAAGGAGAGGAGGAGGAGTGATGCAACTTCATAGCTTTACTACGAATACTTAAATAAGAAGCATAAGACGAAAGAGATTCAATCAGTTGTATCAAAGGCTGCTTGAAAGTAGTCCAATTGCTCTTTTCTATCCAGCTACTAGTGACGTGGTCCTGTAATACTGAAGACAACTCGAGAAGCCTGTCTCTGCACATATTAGAAATTGAGCGCTTTCTGTGTTTACTCAATTCAGGTCTGTTAAAACCTGTAAATGACGAAAAAAAGGATGGAATTGGACAGCTTCGGCTGGAAAACACATCATGGTGGCCATCAATATACCATAACGTGTTGCATAAATCTGATACAAATGGTTTACCATATGTAGCAGGATCCTCCCAACTGTAATTGCCAGCAATACAAAAACTCACTATCTTATTATAAAGCTTGTCTTTCCGGGTTTTTTCAACAACAGATGATGGAAATCGATGCTGCAGGGTTTGACTAGACGGTTCGACAATCATAACTTCGTCTTTTGATTTCAATATTACAATAAATTTAATAAATGAACCAAATATGGAGCAAACACCTCTCACTGAATGGCTAGCTTCTACTACATTAAATTGAGCATCTCTTGACTGTGAAAGCCCTACAAGTACCTTTTGTAGTGAAGAACTAGCCAGGTGCTCTGTTATGGCAACAGTACTCATAGCACCACTTTGGATCCGTAAAAACAGTGCAGCAAATGATACATCATCTTCTTGCTAACAAAAAAGAAAATATAATTTTATGTACATAATAATAATAATAATAATAATAAACAATTAAGGACATTAGCCTTACTTGAATGATAGTCCATGGAACTATGACTACTTCATTCACTACGGTGATGCTCAAATACATTACAGCTACCGATGATTGACTGGCAATACGTGGCAAAAGGAAAGATTGAGGTCCGGCAACTGCGGCAAGAAGAAGAGTGAACAGAAACACAAAACCAGGAGACATTGACAACCACTAAACAACCATGTGCTTCTTAGATCATATACCAGAATAAACGGAAAATTACGGAATAACTAAAGCACGGGCGCAACAAAAATACGGAGCGGGCGGGGATGAGAAACAATTAATCAATTCATAGTGGCCTTACTATCTATAGATAGCTCCACCCTCAAATCAATGTTTTGATTACTCTCACATTGTTACACTTTTATGTTGGCCACTTATTTACCCAGAAAATTGTTGTAAAAAACTATGTTTGTCACAATATCAGTGTTTTTATTTGCATCTGCATTGTATGTCATTCATATCGGTTTGCATTTGAAATTTGGAAAACTGCGGACACACCACCTAATAGAGCTATATATAGCTAGAGAAGGAGAGCCGGAGGTGGTGTCATGTGAGATGTCACTTTCTCTACCTACTCTACCTTCATGAAAATGGAGAATACTGTCTTTTCACATTAGCAGCAGTTATCTTGTTAATAAAATGATACCTGTAACTGATGGGCACAAAAACTTTAGTCCATCTGGTTAAAAGACTAATAAACATGATACCATTTTCTCTTTTTAATACATGTAAATACTCTTTAGCTGTAATTGGTCTCAGACTTCTTTGCCTTATAGATATCTAGGAGTCTGACTACATTTTGCAAACAAACAAAAGAGCAAGAATAAGATCTGCACTTTTAAAAGATGCAATATCTATGTCTTTCCTAGGAAAGTGTGGTTTAGCCATCACAAGTTATTACCTGTACAAGCTGGATGCACTGATCAATTGCAGGTATTGTCAGTCTGCTAAAGAGAAAAGTGAGGAAATATGTCGAGTAGGTAGAGAAAGTGGCATTATCATAACTAACCTCCTCTAGGCCTAGACCTCTTATTTATGGTATGTCTTAACATCTATGCATACAACATAATGATAATGAACAACGTCACTAATTTTTATTAACCTCTTCATGCATATTACAGAAAATGGATCAATTTAAGTACTATCCAAATAGCTACTGGGGATCAATGCAAATCACTTCAAAAAAGTACATGTGGATACACAGACCAATATTTTTCATGAATGAGGTATCAGTAATAATCCACTGACTGTAAATCAAATTCACTGCAGCGATCTACAAGTTTTAAACATTGCTCAAAATTTAGTAAAGTACCCTGCACAGGGTACTTTATCAAAATAGTTATAAGTTTGCTAATTTTTATAATTTTTTGGTGCATATAGAGCTGTTGCAAGGATGTAATCAATGGGGGGTACGGCTATGATTGTATGCAATGTTGGGTGGCAAGAATGTAGATCTGCATGGCGGAATAGAGGAGAATGGAGAAAAAATCTGAATAAATTTTGCAGTTGACATTTCAGCCTTTAAAAAGGGTAGAAATTGAAGGTATGAAATGAAAATCTCTCCACAATAATTTTTCTGCAGCCAAGTATGATATTTCCTCAAATCTGTATCTCCATGATTCATTATGCATGTATACATTCTTGCCACTCAATAATCATAGCCACATCTGCCCTTTGATTACATCCGTGCAGCACTTATGTTATAAAAACTGGGTTTTTATGAATTTTTAAAGCATGAATTTTTGAAGTTACTCAAAAATCTGGTCAAAAATCCTGACCTTACTATTATTACATATGGTCTCAGAGCAAATTTTGCCAAAATTATAAAGGAGCATTTTTTCATTTTATCTGATACATATTATAAATGTACTTATGTTAGAAAGTTTGAGCTGAATCTGATCAAAATTGGATTTTTATACACTAAAGGAGAGAATTATTATACGTCTTCTGATGCATATACATGTACTTATGTTTCATGAAATGTTTGAACTGATCCTGATCAAAATTGTACTGTTAAAACTACTCCAAATACTGGCCAAAGTTACTGTACTATGATAGTACATAGGTGTTGGGCTCAACTATACTGTTAATTGAAAAGGAGAGAATTCTTCATTTAAAAAAATTTTACATTTTTTGATATGTACATGAGTAAACATGTACTTATGTGTTGCTTAGAAAGTTTTAGCTGTGTACCGTATAGCGGAAAATTTTTGTGGCCCAAAAATTTTGCGAATCCGTTCCAAAATCAATTTCGTGGCTTTAATTTTTGTGATTTTTTACTTTTCAGCCATCTTGAACTGTACTGAATCAATTTTCACGGATTTTATTTTCGTGGATTTTGAAAAAACACAAAATCCACAAAAATTTTGGGCCACGAAAATTTTCCGCTATACAGTAATTTGTGTATAGTGTATGGTCAGGTATGCATGTGATAGAGGTGGAATAGAAGAGGAAGGAGTTGATTCCGATCAAATTAAATTTTTTTCATTAATTTTAAAAGTTGTTTAAAATTAATTTTGGTCAAAGCCCTATATATGGTTTTGGGCTAAAGTTTTGCCAAAAATGAAAAGGAGAAAATTCTCCTTTTAAATACTTTTGTAATACATAATGTACTTAATGTTGCATAGCTACATTCAGAATTATAATTGTGCTAGTATTATAGTACACATACATGAATGCTCTAATTTTTGACCTGTACGATTCTGATCAGGTTACTTTTGTCATTAAAACACAATTATTAATTTGTATAGAGGTTTCTGTATCAATACAAATACTGTACAATACTAAGTTTTGCTCATGTAAAATGCATTTTTGAAAGGTACCATGAACTTGTAGTAGTAACAAAATGGTCATTCCTATCTTTAGATTAGTAAGACTGCTATTCCAGGAAACAGTAGTGCCTACACACACCCTAATGACCATAAATGGTAATGTTGCTAATGTAATGTATTTGAGTGACTACTGACCTGTCATTGTCATTCTTTTAATATTTGTAGATTTATTATTAGATCATTTGAGTGCCAAAAATTTGTAATTGTGTTCATGTTGTGCTAATTAGATTTTATAATTAATTTTTAATTGTTGTATTGCCTTTATTCCTATTACGAGTGATACTTCATTTGAAATTTAAGGTGCTGGGCTTGTCACTATATGTGACCATAATTAACAAAAGGTGCCTTATTGCGGATTTTTTAATTCATCATTATAATGAAAAATATCATCCTCTGGAGTAATTTTATGATAAATGGAGCTCAGGAAGTTAGATTTTTTAGGCTATAAAGACCAATTTTCCTATCCGCTATGAGGTACCTTTTGTCAGTTATGGTCACATATTATATCTATGGCATTCTAGAATGTTTGGAAGATGTACAACTTCAAAGTAATAACTAGTAATTAATCACTGTATTGATTATGTGTGCACATGTATGTATATAGGTACAATGAAATGTCATTTTAATTTTGTAGTCATTGTGCATCATGTGCATACCACACTTTCTAGACTGTGCATGCACTTTTACTCTAGTTTTAGAATGTTTTCATGCTACTAGTAATCACAAGGCTGTTAGATATTTAAAATTTGAGTATACAGTAACTGGTATGTATTGCAATCATCATGATACTGCTGTTATTGTTACTGTGAATTGTGATACCTGTACATGGCACTATTTACATATGTCTAGTCAGGCGGGCTACTAGCCTACTACTTGTCAGCAATGTTTTTGGTGTTCATATGACCCTATATAGTCATGCTACTATGAAATGTGACACCTACACATGGCACAGCTTGTCAATATGGTTTGTGTGACACTAGTTGATATGTGTAAGAGCACTAGAATTCAGTTCTATTGTGTGAATGGTCATACAATCAGAAATTGCTGGCAAAGAACTGTCTTAGCAAAAGCACTTATAGCAATATGTGTTTATTTGGATAATGCATAGTAGCTCACCATATTATTAAACTTAAGATCTATAATAGTTACATTTAAGATGTCATAATGGCTTGGTATGAATTTGGTCCATTCATCAAGATACTTCTGTCACTGTTACTGTGGGCTAGTCAGGCTGGCTACTACTCATCAGCAATACATGTTTTCATGTTTATTAACATACTACAGTGCACCTGTACATAGTCAACAGCCTTTATTTGACACAACAGTGTCACAAGTAATTTGATTTGTGTAAGACAATTAATTAAGTTTAATTCTGTTGTGTGAATAGTCATACCAATTAGAAATTGCTGGTAAATTGGTAATAAAACTGTCTTAGCAAATTAAAATACTTATTTGGCGTATTACTATAGGTATAATAGTGGTAATCACTCCACAACTGATAGAGATTTGTTTAATGAAATTTTTTTGACTAAAATTTAATTTATTGCTGCACTTTCACCTCTACTTTCTATGTATTAGTTTTTCATTCCTGTTTCTGTAGGTTATCATTAACACATTTTTGATGATATATTATTTAGCAATGAATTGACATTAACAAGTTTAATGACAATTTTGATCTAAATACACTCAATCAACTACAGTCTGTAATTAGCAATTATTAGTAACAAATTAAGTCAAAGCATTGGCAATTTTTTAATTGTATTGCCTTGTTTCGCTAACCAAACCAGTAGGAAACGTGGAGATTTCACCTTTCACAACCTTCCAAACCTGATAAAAAGGAAAGAGGAAGTATACGTTATAAAATGGGAGAAAAAAAATTGTAGCTCACCAGCCCTTCTTGGAGGAGTCTAGCAACTGCTACAATATCAGGAGACATAAACCTGTCTCTACCCAGTGCTCTAAACCAAAGTACAATTTACTACATGTCATAGTTATCATCTCACTTGACATGACTGCGAACCAAATCATAAACTTTAGATAGTGTGTCAGTTGGAGATAGATCTTCTGTTGTATGTAAAGATCTGTGACAGTCCAATGCCTGACATGCAGCAAGCAACTCAATAGCAAGAACTAAAATATAATTATATTTTTAGTATTAATTAGTGATAATATACCATTTTCCACATTTTCAACAACATTCAGTGCCTTCCTTGCAGCATAAGTACCCATTGACACATGGTCCTCTGACCCTCCTGATGTAGTAATGGAGTCAACAGTTGAAGGATGTGTCAGGACTTTGTTCTCTGATACTACACAATGTAACAAGGAGTAGGCATGTACATGTTTACATGTTAAGTCAGCTAGACAACACATGTATAGATATATTATACCTACCTAAAGCTGCAGCAGTGTAATGTGGTATCATAAATCCTAATATTGAAGATATATACATAATAGGTAGGTTAGCAAATTGCCTACCATTGTTTAATCCTTCTTTACCACCAACAAGAAAGCCAGGAAGACCCAATTCAGCTATGTAATCTAATGTACTAATCAAAATTTAATTATCATTGTGTACACGTTACCTGGATGCACAAGCCTCTCAATCCTTCTCTCACTAATACTTGCAAGCTCATGTACAGCTATAGCCAAATGATCCATTGCCTATTGTTACAAATAATGTTACATGTATGCATAAATGAGCTACTATTACACACCATTCCTGGGTATTCACCATGAAAGTGTCCTGCTGATGCTGTACCTGGAACATCACGATTGATCATTATCAACTGCATAAACAACAACAGAAATTTAAAGGTGAATTTTATTTGAAACGGACTGCCTCACTGGATTATCTGTTGCACTGTTTAGCTCAGTAGAAATGATGTTTTTGACAAAAGCAATTGTTTGATGTACAACACCATGTACTTGTGGTATGCATCTAAGGGAGTAAGGATCTTGAACCTTCTTTGCTTTATCTGGATTTTCCTCTTCATTCTTTTGACGAGATCCTTAAGAAAGATAAAATTATAAAACAGTGTCACTGCATTGTATACCTATCAATGTTGATACTGAGCCATCTTTATTGTGGAGTAGCTTACTTAACCTTTCTGCTGACAAGAGCTGTCCAGGGTGAGGGCGACTCTCATGAACATCTGTTAAGGAAACATTATAATAACTGTAAAATGAAATTAACATGCTCTAGTAAATTATTATAATTCTACTCCTTCACTTAATTGAGCATTATTGCCTTTATAAGACCAAAACAATACTGACCTCACTTAATATGCAATAGACAACATGTTTTTTGGCATAAAATTTAGTGAGCAAAATAATGTTACCTTTAGCAAATTGCTCTGGTACACCTTTCAAGACTTCAATCGTCATAGCAGCTATAATTTCAGACTGTTTAGCAATCATTTCAGCACGACAGACAGCTTCAGTTCCAAGAGCAGTGATCATCTGTGTCCCATTGTTAAGTGCAAGCCCCTATTGACAAAGTGATTATGTACAAAATGAATAACTATTACTTCTTTTGCTTTCAATGTAATGGGTTCCCTCTTGTTTGCTTTGAGAACCTATTATAATTAATAATATTAATATAATGCATTAATTGTCACCTGAGCAGCAGGTCCCCAGCCTGTCTTAGGACTCCACATTTGCCCTTCACCCATTAAACCAAGTATGAGGTGACTAAGTGGAGCAAGATCACCACTTGCACCAACAGAGCCCTTCTCAGCAACATAAGGCAAACAATCAGCTATATAAATGTGAAGATTAGAAATCAATGCATTGTGTATACACTATACCATTAAGTGTTTCAATCATTGACTCAATTATATCCAAGCGAACACCACTAAACAATAATTGTACTATTAAAAAGTATAATAATTTATTATGAACAGTACCTGTAACCTTTAACAATGACATTAATACGCAATGCAAATAGCATCCTTGTCCTCATTCTATTTAAAGGTGGTCCAACTCCAGTGGCATGTGATGTGATAAGATTTTCTTGGAGCTCACTAAAATTAATTAAATTATGCATAAAATATATTTTGATGACACATACCATATATCATCTTGCTTTATAACTTTGTTCTTGAAGCACCCGAATCCAGTCGACACCCCATAGACAACTAGAATATTATAATTATATAAATATTCCATTCTAGCACTTATTCTTTACCTTTATTATTCTTCACAGCATCATCTACTACATGTCTAGATCGCTTGATGTTATCAATAGTCTTTGACGAAAGCTATATACATGTCCACACAGCGTTTAGAAATATAAAAAATGTAATTATAATTAACTAACTTTAAGTTTTGCCTTCTTCAATCCTACTAAGAGAAGATCTTCACAAGTCAGGCTTTCCCCATCCAATTCAATGATCTGTCGTTCTGGATCTTTAGCATTCAATTGGCTGTAAAGGTTATATTTTAGTTCAATTTGCAATATAATTATTTTACCATATGTCAAAATAAGAAGTGTCAATATGTTCTGGAGACGTATCACAGAGTTGTGTCAACTGCTCTGCTTGGCCTATATGTAAAGGAAAATTGAATGCAAGGCTATGACAATATTTTCAATGTGGGATTATCGTTTTCTTACAAATTAAAAGATAATCATCATCTTTTAGAATTTTGCAACTGCTATCATCAGGAATTATGACTCCATTCATATTGAAAGCAAAAACATAGTTATCTGGATTATATTCTGCACCCAACACTTTGATTTTCAGAGATTTGACATCACAGTCCTTCTCAATTAGTTCAACTGATGTTGCCGGCTCTATGGAGGTACTTCCACCAGCTACAACTCTCACAAAGACACGCAAATAGGTCAAGTCTTTATTATTTGCCATCTCAACAGCTACTGTGGAAGTTGGACTGCTACAAGCTTGCTCTGTGATTTGCTGCAGCAAGCTGCGAGGTAGCAGTTATATATAAATGCAGAGCTCACGTGATAATTAATACAGTAGATTACCGGTGAGTACAGTATAAATTAGTAGCTGTACAATATAAAGAGCTGGCACAACGGTCACTAATCACTATTACTCTGAGCATACTTTACAGAAGTTATCTGTGTGAGAAGAACTGCCTGAAGGTGAAATGGCCGCGGAACAGCCAGGAGCTGCTGAGGTTAGTAGCTCTAATGCCGTTAAAAATGAGGACGGATATCTCTTTTAATAGGGGAGCGTCATCGAGTCAACTCCATTTGTTTTGAAGTGCCCAAAAGTGAGTAACAGATATGTGATGCACATAAAGTCTCTCCTTTTGTAGGGAACAAGGGATTACGACCCTTTCCAAATGGCGATCAGGCAGAGAGTGTTCGGCATCATAACCACTTGTTTCAAGCGGCACGGAGCTGTGACAATATCTACTCCAGTCTTTGAACTGAAGGAAACACTAACGGGAAAGTATGGAGAGGACTCGAAACTTATTTATGACTTGGCGGATCAAGGAGGAGAGCTTCTTTCTCTCCGCTATGACCTTACGGTACCGTTGTATTAACTCTTAATTGGGCAATGGTATTTATTGTTTGTCAGCAATTAGCAATAGCTAGATTAGAGCAAAGAGCACGAGTTGTATTATACTACCGTATAGCTGGAAAAGTTTGCGGGAATTATATTTTGCAATTTTGTACCCATACAGCTAATTTTAATGTTTGTGGAATTTAATTTTGCTGGTGTAGGCGTGTACTGTTGATACACCCATTACTTATAATGCTTGCGGAATTAAATTGTGCATTTTTATGATGAACAGCAAACAGCAAAATTAAATTCCAGCAAATATTTCCAGCTATACGGTATGGCACATTTTATTCTAATTCATTTACAGGTACCTTTTGCTCGTTATTTGGCTATGAATAAAATAAAGCAAATGAAAAGGTTTCACATTGCTCAAGTTTATCGTAGAGACAATCCTGCTATGACTAAAGGAAGATTTCGAGAATTTTATCAATGTGTAAGATGACCTTATAATGATTCTTGTAATAGTATTATTCAGGACTTTGATATTGCTGGTGATTATGACCTGATGATCCCTGATTCTGAATGTCTCAAACTTCTTCATGAGATTTTGACTGATCTCAAGTTGGGTAACTTTGTTATAAAGGTAAACTTAGTCAAAAGTCACATATGTGACTCCCACAATTGTTTGTTGCTATAATGCATTTCCCCATAATTAATAATTCGACTACTATAGTGCCCCATAATGTTGTGTCATGCAAAGTGCATGCATATGCACTTTGTTCTCAAATTTCCTTTAATGCAACTAATTATTTTCTTTAATATTAGGTTAATCATCGTAAAATTCTCGATGGTCTATTTGCTGCTTGTGGTGTACCAACTGATAAGTTCAGAGCTATATGTTCTGCTGTTGATAAACTTGATAAGGTATATTGAATATGTGTATGAGAGAATGGTGTTGTTATGCAATCACAATTAGACTCCATGGGAAACAGTGAGGGAGGAAATGATAGAAAAGGGTTTGACTGGTGAAGTTGCTGATGCCATTGGAGGATATGTCCAATTGAGTGGAGGAAGTGATCTTATAGAGAAACTACAAATGGATGCTTCCTTAATGAAGATTAAAGATGCAGAGAACGGCCTCAATGAAATGCAGTTACTATTTCAATACTGTGAAATAATGGGGATCACTGGGCAGGTACATGTATAATTAAAGTGCATATTACTTCTCATTATTATCATTATAGCTATCATTTGACCTTAGCCTAGCACGTGGATTGGACTATTATACAGGTGTTATTTTTGAGGCCATTTTGAAAGGTATTCACAGTTTCACAGGATTGTGAACTTAATTTATAAAAATTAAAAGGAGATTCATCTTCTCCTGGATCCACAGTGTCTGTTGGATCAGTGTCTGGTGGAGGAAGATATGATGAACTAGTCAACATGTTTGATCCTAAAAGTGGTAAAGTTCCCTGTGTGGGGTTCAGTGTTGGAATAGAGCGTATTTTCTCAATAATGGAAGCACGTGCTAAGGTATGCTATGAGAATAAATTAATTTTTTGATGATTAATTTAATTTATAGGAAGGAGCATTGGGTGACATTCGTACTAGTCCAACTGTAGTTATGGTTGCTTCTGCTCAAAAAGAATTGGTTAAAGAACGAATGAAAGTATCAAATATGCTGTGGGATGCTGGAATACCTGTACAAACTATTATAACAATGCTATTGTGTGTATAATCGTCTTTCATTGTTATAGGCTGAAATGTCGTACAAAAAAGATCCCAAGTTCCTAAATCAAATTCAATTTTGTGAGCAGCATGGTATACCTCTCATAGTTATTGTTGGAGCAGATGAGAAAGAGAAAGGTGGAGTTAAAATTCGTGAAGTCAATGCTCGTCGTGAAGCTGAGGTACTGGTATTTAATTGTTAAGCAGTGCTTGTATTAATGATTATTAGAGTTTTGTCTTGCTCAAAGATTTGGTTGATGAAGTGAAGAAAAGACTTACATGATTAATACTGTTCTCAGTTGGCAGCTATTGGTTTAACTTAGCATAACTTTACAATACTAGTTACTGCTTATGATTACAATACTAATTTTTAGATAAGGGTTTTTCCTTGTTTTTGATACCTACTAAATGCTGTTGCACCAAAATTTTTAATAGTTTAATTCAAATATGCAGTTTGCCAGTAAGCATTGTATGCATATCAAAGTATCTCATTGCTGTAAAATATACTCTTATGAAATAGTACATAAGTTTATAATTGTGTATCAGTGTATGTATTTATGCAAAATAATACCGGGACTTTGGTAAACAAATTTTAAGGGTTTTTTGAATGCTAAGAATTCAAACACGGCCGAGCATAGGTTTCCTCTCTTACAATGATCGGAAATAGTCAAGCTGAGAAAGAGCTTTGTTGTCAATCCATCAAAAAAAAGGAATGGGCAGGTCTGATTTTATGAAGTTTTTGAAAAATGTTAGGGATTTATTATAGTCTATACTCAGAAAATTTTAATTAGCATAGTTTTAAGGTGTGTTTGGTAATTATTTTTGGACTCACCACGCTTGTTTTTTTGTATCACTACAAATGCGCATTCAACTTTTCATAAATTCTTGTAGATAAATTGTTGATAAAATAATCATAAATGTAGATGCTGTAAGTATCAAGAATCTGAATCTTAAGAATGTTTTACTTTAAATAATGATACTTTTTATTGTTTGAAGCCAGTAGGACTAACTTGTACAGATAGATAGTACACAGGGTTGAAGTATAGTATAGACTATATAAGTGTAAAATGATTTTAAAAATAATATCACATGGTAGTGAAACATTGCACTAAAACATTGAACTCTTCAATTGGAACTGCTCATGCAGCTCTAATTTGTGCTTTGTAATTCTCTTTAACCTACAATATAAAAATAAACCACTTGTATCCCTGTACATAAAGAATTTTAATGATTGTACATGTACATAATGAAACATGAGGTTCACTGACCTTGCTTCCTCTACCTCTTGTATTTCTGATCTTTCTTTTGCTGTTAACTTTTTCATTTTTTCTCTACTATCTCTAAATAGTTCAAAAACATGAAAGTGCATGCACACAGATACATAATATGAGCATCTGTTCATTATTACTTGTAATATAGGACATTTCCATCACGACGAACTACTGGATATATAGAGGATTTAATGGCATTCCATTCCAACATATATTCAATATCAAACTCAACTGGAAAGGATTCATTCTGAAAGAGAAAGGGAGTATCTTAAATATATTTTAATAAATCAATGGTTAACCTCTGTATAATGTAAATACTTCTTAGGAATTCCACTAAACTTAGACAGCTGTAAAAACAATAACAAAATTAATGATTTACCAAGAGTGGATAATTATTTATCCACTCTTGTTATTACCTAATTCACCTTTTCAAAGAAATGTTTACGACTGTAACCTTTATCCAGTATAATTTCTTCTGTTGGATCAACTAAACATTGTGAGGGATGCCATCTTATAACATACAACTGTCTCTGTGTTTCAAACTTTTTTTTCTCTATTTCTAATAAATGTATAGAAATTATTAAACTTGCTAAAAAAACATCAATACACTGACCTTTCAATGGTTCCACATACATTTCCCTACTAAAATCAATCAAGAGATGATCAAGATACACTCTACCAGGGGACACTCCATTTTGGAACGTAATCTCATTCTATACACAATGAGTCACATGACAGTCGCATGATGTACTTTTACTTTTCTAATTCAGGGACACAGTCAATTCCTTGTACTTTTGCTTCTTCAATAATTTAATTGTTTTTTAAATTCTCTCACTGATAAATTTTCAGTAACAACTGACTCAGTGATAAAATTAAAAAACTAAAAAAATGAAGATTATTATAATCTTACACACAATAATTCTTCTATATTATTAACTTGTAATAGAAATAATTTAACTCTGTACTCTCCTCTTCTCAAAGCTCTACCCAGTGTCACTGTCAACTAGAAGATATAAAAAGACATTATTATAGTATTAAATTATAGTAAATTTAAAACACAAAAACTACCTTTTTTTCCAGATTTATAATCTTTTAATGTATCATCCAGTCTCTGCACTTCATAATATTTTCTAAATATACTATAATCCGCCCTGACTTCATAAACTATAAAACCAGTAGATGGTACACCAATCAATGGAGCTAGCTCTTTCTTCAATTGATTAAAGGTTATTCTCTTGTCAACTTGTACTTGTATCTCTGATTTGAATACTAGTGACCATCTTTATTATGCAAGTTATTACTTCTTTTTCCTTCATTTTCTTCATTAATTGATATAATTTTCATTAATTGATATAATTTTCATTATTATTCCTCCTTCAGGTATGATAGTTGTAGTGGGAGTAGCTGGAGGTATTGTAATGTTCAGTAGTATTGAGTTGACGTGAAAATCAACATATCTGTACATCAAACTATTTTCATATTCTGTTGATAATCTTTAGGATCTGATGATACATAAAACTAATTGTGTGTATGTGTTTGAGTACAAAGACAAAAAGATAATAATTTGTATAATTATTATATTATTATATTTAAATTATTATATTTTATTATTATATTATATTTGTATATAATTATTATTATATTTGTATAATTAAAGATAATAATTTGATAATAAAAAGTTAAAAAGGTAATAATTTGTGAATCCATCCCAAAATTCATTTTGTGGCAACATTTCTCAATACCAAAAAATACCTTGGGTATAAATACATGTACATGTACATGTATTTACCATTGGTTTCTAAACGTACATGTACATTATGCTTGTTCATGTACACATACACATGCATGTACATTGTACATATAATCTTTAATTTGCTTAGGCTGATATTTATGCTGACAAAGAGCATGGTGGGAGATCCTTTAGAAATGAAGCTGTTCTCTCATCAATGGGTATACCTCAAGTAATGTACTCTATTCTATTCACATCATCAAACATATTTATATGATTATAGATTGCTGTTGTGTGTGGGCCATGTACAGCTGGTGGGGCTTATATACCTACAATGTGTGATGAAGCTGTTATTGTGAAAGGTTCTGGATTATTATATTTAGGGGGACCACCTTTAGTTAAGGTATGCACAAACGGAAGGAACACAACACATGCATCTGTGTGTACTAGTGGGCTGTATATATGGATGTGAATCATTAGGTGTGACTGAGACAAAGTTATTGTGTTAGTCCTTTTCTTTTTTGTAATTAATGAAATTATTTTGTTTACTAACATCAAATTGATTGTTGTGTACAGGTTGCTACTGGGGAGTCCATCAACTCTGAGGAATTAGGTGGAGCTGATGTGCATTGTAGTATCAGTGGATGCACTGATCATTATGCTCCTTCAGAAGAATATACCATGAGTTTAACACGCTCTATTGTTGAGTCACACAATTTGTCGGAACAAACAACACTGTCAAGACATAATACTAGTGAGTGATTGACTTAAATCTGTCAATAACCACATGTAGTGACCACAAGCGGTTAAGATCTTCTTAATCGTATCAGAAGGTTTACATGTATATACTTATATCATGCGTCTACATAGCAATATAATTAACATACATCATGCATGTACATACATGTACATAGCACTTAAGCATTTGTAAGTGTTTTAATGATAGTGCAAACTTTGGTGCTATCTATAGTCATCAGTCCATGTTTTCAACCTACATGTACATACATGTATGTACTTAAAGTAGCAGAGCTATGTACATGTAAATGTCAATTTAATGCAAATTTAATGTACACATGTACATGTGAATAATGCACATGCATGTAACATAGCCTATGTGTACAGTTTACATTTGTTAGCTCCAGCTCTATTGGGTGGCTACCACTGCAATAATTGT
>NW_003546452.1:13464-17229 GCF_000090795.2 Amphimedon queenslandica | reverse complement strand
ACGTATAATGTATATGTACTCATTTATTATTAACAATCTGCATGTACATGTAGTGCCTGTACTTTAATTCCTCTCCTTACTTTATGTTGATAGTGTTACAATTCTTTTTTAAGGATCAAATGTACATTTAAACCTTTAAGAAATTGCTATGTAGATATACATGTATATGTTGCTGTACTTTTATTTTTCTAGTTATTTAGTTGGAGTACTAGCTAATAATGGCCTACTTGATACAACAGCAGCAATCAAAGGAACTCATTTTATTAGATTGTGTGATATCAGGAATATACCAATGATATTCCTACAAAATAACACACCATCTGATGAGGAGTTTCTATCACCTACTGGTAATGGAGGAACCACAGCCAAAGCAAGAGGAGAAATGATGAGTACATTAAGTACAGTAAATGTAAGTTGTTACAATATATTACAATGCAATAATGGGATGCTGTATCATAATACATGTATGTGTGCATTTGTGTGCAGTCATGCACATTCGTATCTACGATAATAGATTATGTGTAATTCTCCAAACTTTGAATACTTAGTAACCAATTAATCCTCAATTATTATAAGATTTGATAGATTATAAGCATATATTTTTGGTGTATAAACTAAACAACAGGAAATAAAATCATTGATGTACCAGCTTTACATCATTTCATATTATATCCTGCATGCTTGTGTTTGTGTCTATTTGTTTATTATTGTCATGCAATTAAGTTTGTTTGACGTAAGTTCATTAATTACCATGTACATATGTAGGTTCCCAAGCTCACTGTGATAATGGGTGGGAGTTACGGACCAAGCAGTTTTGCCATGGTACATATACGAATTATTTTTATTCAATAGTTGCCTGATTTTTATTAGTGTGGACGAGCTATGTCACCTAATTTCTTATTTACCTGGCCACATGCTCGGGTAGGGATCTCTTCAGTGGACCATCTCATGAAAGCAATGAAAATAGAAGTAGGCTATTTTTGTATTATTGAAAATTCATTACACTTTATGCAGAAAAGTGATGAAAATTACGAACAATTAAAGCAAAAGTAACGAAATATATATTTTGTGTAAATTTATGATTCATTTTGGTAAGGTATGGTGAGCAATTGACCTCTCGTTCATCCTATCTGGTTGATGATGGAATGATCTTACCACATGAAACAAGAGAGGTCAGCCAATTACAGTTGAAATGGATACTACATGTACTGCGTGTATTTTTATAAAATTAATGCATGCCATGTATATGTACATGTATTTTTCTGCATGGTCATTCACTAAATTATTGTCTGTTTCATAGGTTCTCTCCATGTGTCTAGAAGCATGTTTTGCCTACCCAAAGGTTACTAGAAGCAGAAATAATCCAGTCATTAGAATGTAATTATTATTATTATTATTATTATTATTATTATTATTATTACCGTATTATTATGACTCATAATGGGACAGTGTTAATTATTATAGTCTGTTTTTGTTACTTGTTCATCTGACACATAAAACTGGGATATTTAGTTAAGCCATGTTCAAATATTCCTTGTGTCTCAAACAAGTGTTATTACCCAGCAAAAAAATCTTATGTAAGATCTTACTTAAGATCTTATGAAACCTTATAAATAATCTCGCATGTTTAATCATGCCTGTTCTTGCAAGATCATTAGACAAGAAGTTCCAAAATCTTGCCAAGATCTTATGATAAGTCTTACATGATCAGGCATGGTCTGACAATTAATCTTACATTATCAGTCAAGATCAGGCACTAAATCTTACATGATCAGCCAAGATCCGGAACTAAATATTATATGATCAGACAAAATCAGGAACGAAATCTTACATTTTCAGTAAAGATTTGGAATTAAATCTTACATTATCAGTCAAGATCAGGAACTAAATCTTACATTATCAGTCAAGATCTGGAATTAAATCTTGTATGATCTTTTAAGACTCTTACTTGTTATGAACTAGATAATATCATGAAGGATATTGTAAGATTTTGTCAAGATCTTGAAGAAATAGTTAAGTTCGGATTTGGAATTCCAAGGATATCCCATAGTATTAAAATGACTGCAATTGTAAGATCTGAGCAAGAACTTACATTGCTTAAATGCATAATAATGATGTTATTATAGCTTAATTAAGTTTAATTTTGTTGAAAATTTGCTTTCTTTATATGCTCATACTTTTGTAAAGGCTATCGTGGGTTGTCAACTACTTCCTGTGACATCACGCAACTTGTAAGATCTTTCAAGATCTTGTATGACTTAAAATGATGTAAAGTGTGTGGGAACGTATTCCCATTAATATGATCTTTGATAAAAGATAAAGTGCTAATGCACTAGATTGATAAAGATAACGAATGGTAAAGAGGCAAGGAGAAGAAGAACACCAGAGAGAGAACATGTACTATATTGTGTATGCGCATGCGTGAACAGATAATTAATAATAATAACAATACAATTTATTCATTAGTCATGGTAGTGCTAATAGTAGCAAATAATAATGATAGTAATAGTGGTAATAAGAATAATAATCATTACTTCACCACACATGTACATAGCACTTAAGCATTTGTAAGTGTTTTTAATGATAGTGCAAACTTTGGTGCTATCTATAGTCATCAGTCCATGTTTTCAACCTACATGTACATACATGTATGTACTTAAAGTAGCAGAGCTATGTACATGTAAATGTCAATTTAATGCAAATTTAATGTACACATGTACATGTAAATAATGCAAATGCATGTAACATAGCCTATGTGTACAGTTTACATTTGTTAGCTCCAGCTCTATTGGGTGGCTACCACTGCAATAATTGTTTGTGTCTCCACTTACATTACTCTCTTGGTCATTTTTCAAAAGGATGTCATGTCTTTCTTAGTCCCTTACTGTGTTAGATCGGTGTTGGTTACATTATCTTTGCCCCTTCTCTCAAAGAGGATGTATAGCCTTCTTGCCTTGCACATGATTAGTCTAATAAATATCAAGGTAACCGCTTTATAGTAATCTTTTAAAGTTTCCCAAGTGACGAATTCTCTAGTAATTATTGTGTGTTCAAACAACAATTTCTGAGTTCTGCATGCCTATGAGAAATATTTTGAAGTTACACGTACATGTATGTGCATTTGTTTTTTGTGTTTCATGCCACATTGCTTTTTAAATTTGTTGTAGTACATGCATGTACCAATTTGTTTACTGTGATAATCATAAAAGCTGAAGGAAGAATTGTACACTAGCCTCTACGAATGGGGCTTCTTTAATCAGCTGCTCTATAAGTTCATATCACTTAGACTATAGGATACTTGTCAAATTTGTATTATTGAATATTATGCTGTTCTATACAGATGATCCTTTGGTAACTACATCAATGGAAGACATATGGCTAGGTTACTTCCTCCTGATAGGGAACACAACAATTGGCCAGTGATGGAGGTCAGTTCATAGAATTACTAGTCCAGTTGTTATTGTTAGAGCTACCTTTGTGTATAACAATATCCCTGCCAAGGAAGACTGCTTTGTTAAAGCAAAACATTTGTTGTTTAATGTCTTGCCAATAGTAGACTATAGTGATTGGAATTCTTGACTATAGTCGTCCGATCTCTGTGTTGTTACGCAATATGCATGTACGCTTGTTATTGTTTATCATACAAAACGTTTTACTATACACGTATGTCTCGTTTAGATTTTGGCTCGACTTTTAGATGGTAGTGTTTTCCATCCGTTCAAGGGTAACTTTGGTTGTAATTTAATATGGGATTCTCACAATGAA
>NW_003546452.1:6211-13454 GCF_000090795.2 Amphimedon queenslandica | reverse complement strand
CATGAAAGCAATGAAAATAGAAGTAGGCTATTTTTTGTATTATTGAAAATTCATTACACTTTATGCAGAAAAGTGATGAAAATTACGAACAATTAAAGCAAAAGTAACGAAATATATATTTTGTGTAAATTTATGATTCACTTTGGTAAGGTATGGTGAGCAATTGATCTCTCATTCATCCTATCTGGTTGATGATGGAATGATCCTACCACATAAAACAAGAGAGGTCAGCCAATTACAGTTGAAATGGATACTACATGTACTGCGTGTATTTTTATAAAATTAATGCATGCCATGTATATGTACATGTATTTTTCTGCATGGTCATTCATTAAATTATTGTATGTTTCATAGGTTCTCTCCATGTGTCTAGAAGTATGTTTTGCCTACCCAAAGGTTACTAGAAGCAGAAATAATCCAGTCATTAGAATGTAATTATTATTATTATTATTATTACCGTATTATTATGACTCATAATGGGACAGAGTGTTAATTATTATAGTCTGTTTTTGTTACTTGTTCATCTGACATATAAAACTGGGATATTTAGTTAAGTCATGTTCAAATATTCTTTGTGTCTCAAACTAGTGTTATTAGAGTCTATCCAGTCAGTACAACGTTGTGATGTCATTTTTGTGTGTATGACATTATAATTAATGTGTACCAATAATGATGTGTTTCACCTTGTTATTAGTCATAACATATTGCTGTATCAATACAAAACATTCTTGCAACAAAGTTAATGTCTAGTCTGTGCTTATATGTACAGTAGGTACTACTGTTTAGACAATCCAAGCTTTATCTGTATGTACTTTCCTCTCTCCTTCCTTATCTTTTCTCTCTCCTTTCCTTAATGATGTTGCTGAACTACAGTGTACATAACACTTATACATGTACATGTACATCTAAATGATTCGACACAGCATGACGGGAAAATAGTAATAAAAAGAAAACTATAAATGGTATTAGACAGTGGAAGAGTTAATGCCTCAGACAGACAATTGAGGATCTCATATAATGAAGAATAGTATCACCATCACAGTTGAATGTTTGTATGGAAAATAGGTTGGATTGAAGAGGGGACTCTTTATGACAGCTAGACCTCAGTGAATTACATATCATTATGATGTCTCTACATAAAACGTGAGCAAAATTTTCACACTTGGGAAATAAAAACTATAATTACTATAAAAATGTACTGTTCACTTCAGTCCCTGGACTTGTTTCATAATTGCATCTAATTTGTTACTCTTCTCATTAAAATTTTCCTTTTCACTTTCAAGCTCCTTTTTCTCTTGTTCTAATCTAGCCTATATGCATATTAATAATAGTTACATGTACATGGGCATAATGTATAAGTTTATTATTACTTTCTCTTCAGCAATTGCTTTTCTTTCTGCATCATTCTCCTGCTTCAATGATTGAATCCATTCTTCGTTGCTTTGTTGATGACGATCATGAAGTTGTTTCAATTCCTATAGTTTTGTATAGTAGGCATCACACATACAATCATTATTAAAACCTCTTGTTGTCTGTCATAGGTAGAATGCAGTTCTTCCCTTTCCTCATCAAGTTGCTTCCTTTCAGCATCTAACTTAGCTGACATTCTATACATAACACATAAACAAACAACAATAATATAAGGTTGTTTATTTAACTTTTACCAGTCTATTTAAAACTGTAAACTAACATGTACTGTTAATGCATGAAGAGTGAAAACAAAATGCATGTATTGAATACATATGCATTATTTTTAATATCATAATTATGATAATACAAGTACATGTACAATGTAAATTTGTACAACAAGTTAAACTTTACAGTAATTTCTTACTCATCAAGTTCTCTAAATTTCTCGCTTAGCGTGTCAAACATTTCATTAATTTGTGTAAGATATTGAGAGTGAAGATCTTCAAAGCTTCTCTCATTTATTTCCTGCAAAGAGAAAGGGAATTACAAATAATGCAACCGAAGTAAAGGAAAGGTACTGTAGGAGTTGGAGGAGGTAGTTTTCTTTCTAGGAGCTGGTATTGGTAAAGCTGTATCATAGTCTCGTTTAGGAGCAACAGTAGGAGAGAAGCTATAAAATAATTAGTAAAACATAAATTTCAAAAGACACCCTCACTTCACTTCAGGAAGAATGATATCTACCATCCACAAATCATTGAACAATACCTCACTGTTCTGTCCACCTTGTACATATAGCTATCAATAACACAACCAATAATAAATACATGCTTCTACATGTACATTAAATACTCTATTCTCATGAACAAATGCTGTATGTCCATATCTTCCATTAGGCTTAATCCCATCAGATGACACAAACTGGTTCCAACTTAAATTTGATAACTGACATCCTTTCATTGTAAAACATTTTTATAGGGATATTGAATAATTTTTGATGTCTTACATAAAAAATGTGTGTCATTTAAGCAAAGTTAGCAAATATCTTCATTCAAGCAGGAAAATCCACCAAAAACAATTAGGAGCTTCTCTACCTGCATGTGAATAATTAAGATACACACTAATGATTATTAGAATTACTAATATGCTTGATAGATGGTGCACATTTGATCTGTGCCCTTTCTGTAATTAAATTAAAATACTCTAGTGGTAATGATCTCAAGCATCTCCATATCAATGGTTGAAGTAATCAAGTAACACCTACATGTACATGTATCATGCACTTATAAAGTTAAAACTTTGCGGTTATTTGAAGCTAATTTCATTTACAACTGGATTATAATGTAATGGATGCTATATAAATGAACAGCACTTTTAGTGGTTGCTGCAAACCACAGTGCAGGGTTTTTAGGCCACAAGAAGTTAAGCATTAAATTGCTATAGTATTGTACATATTTTGTGCAAAGATCAATAAACTATTAAAAAACACTATTCCCACATTCATTTGATGTTTGTATTAATTAAGCTACAGTACATGATACATGTTACATACATACACTGAGAGTTGAAACAAAATCATTTCATAATGATAACTTTACCTGATTACTTATGGCAACAAGTGCAGGATAGTCCCTTGGGTGTGGGGACAGTGATATCGACTCAACTAATGTCGAGTTATATGTATCTAAATTGTATAAAGATGATAAGTACAACAAATAGAAACAAATTCTTACCAAGATCCAAATAGCTCAAATCATTAAACCACAGTGATTCACCACCACTTCCTCCAAAAACATACATCTTATTGTCCATAACAACACAACCATAATCACAGTGAGATGACGGCTTCGTGTCACTTGTTGCAATGCACTTCCACTCCAATGTTTCTATTTACATGTATAAACAGAAATTACGTGTACATGTATGTGTAGTGAAATGGTGGGTGTTTGGTTAGATATTATGGCATTTATTTATATTTCAATACCCAATTATTTGGATTCATTACCATATCAGTGACTATGCATCATAAAATCCACAACGATTTAATTTAAAATCACACAACAATGATACATGTATACTGTAGTGGCTATGAATACCATGCAATGTGCAAAACAATTTTAAAAAGCAAAAATTCATCTATTTAACAGTGCATTTATTAAATTTGGATCAATGAATATACATTACTTGATACCTATATCCATCACAAAAGTGTCATTACATGCCTGCCCATTCAAAACACCACCAAAAGTTACTATTCTTTTTCCATCACTAGTCACAACATATTTTGAGCTCTGTGCTTTAGGTATATCCCCAGTCATTTCTCTTCTTACCCAATTGTGAGTGTCTGCATAGAGACATTGTTCATTGACAATACAACAATTAGCATTATACATTGTATGTACATACCTGTATTGAAAACGTACAGACCTTCGGCACAAGTAGCAGCATTATCAGATTCAACTCCACCCAACAAAAATAGCTCGTCACCAACAACACTAGGTAATTATCCGAAATTAAAATTAATTATATGTAATCAAAGTTGATACTAGTGTGAACCAAAACTAAAAAAATCCATAAGCATTTTAAAATTATTTATATAATTCCTTGTGTGAAAGGTACAAAGATAATAAATTACTCTTTGCCTAAATTTTGGAACAATACATGTAAATGTAATCATAGCATTTCAAAATTATTTAAATTTTGGCCAAAGACGTGAGGCTACATGATTTGCATAAAATTTATAAAAATTATCAATTTTTATTTAGAACCTTTCTGATATACAAGTTTGAATTAGGGAAACTTTGAGATGATTCTAATTAATGACTTATAGCCAGACAAATTAACAATTATTTTAAGAAAAACTACAATTCATTTATACATGTAAGTGTACTCTTGATAATACACATACTCTAGATAATGTATACAAAAAATGCAATATCTAAGATATACAGGTAGTTTGCTAAGTATGCATGTACATGTAAAATTGTATATTCTTTAAAAATTAATGAACAAATCACATTACATACTTCAGTGAATGTCCTTCTCTGCCAAGAGGTACATCACCAGTCTGTGTTACTAGCTCCCATTCCATCTCTTCAAAATCATTCACTAAAATTAAACAAAATTGGAAAATCTACATGTAGTCTTTAAAACACTACAAATAAGTAATAATGACTTCCTATTTATTATTAATAATGACTTTTTTATTTCACAATAATCAAAGACTGGGTATCAATGGATGCTACCATGAAATAGAGCAAATGTCATCACATAATAGTCTAAACATTAAAATCACAAGTCTTGGGACAACTTGACTTTCATGTTAAAAATGCTATCTTCAATTTTGCAATAAAGAACCAATAATATGTCTGTAGTTGTCAAAAAATTGAGCACTACAATAATGAAAGGAATATTATGACTATTACCATGTAGGACTTATACTTCATGGATAATAAATTTTGTGGATTGTACAATTCACTCATCAATGACTAAATTAGCTCATTTCAATTGTTATCCAAAAATGCCTATCAGGAACCATTTTCGTAATGTTCATACATGGTACATGATACAATATATATCACATTATCAAGAAATGGTCAAAGGCCAGACAGAGGGCAAGGTAATAAAAATGTGAAAATTTTTATCAGCATAGCTTTTCAGGATTACATGAGATGCGTAAATTATTATTATAGTCAGGTAGCTTGCACTGGTACATAATAGTTAGATATTGTGCTCTCCTTGGATTGGGAGCAGCTAAAACCAGGAGCAGGAGTAGGAGCAGGAGTTGATGGATAAAACCAGGAGCAGGAGTTGGAGATGGGCGTGTCTGTGGGTGGGTGGGTTGTGTGACGTCATGTGACATAAGTGGGCGTAAGTCGTGTTGTGTGGCAATGGTTGTGGTCGTAGAAAAGCTCCGCTCGAAAAGCTTTTAACAGTACAGACCATCTTTCCATACTACTTGGCTGAGGTACAATTTTACGGCATTTTTTAAAATTAATATTTAAATGGATCAGTAATAGTCATGTTCCACTCTAAGTCAATAAGATAGTAAATAGATTGCATGTGAGCCTTCTTTTCCCATTAAGTGCTGACGTGCACATAATGGTTGTAGTCTAGAGTCTTGGTCATTCATTCCATCATAATAAAATTCCTGTCCTCTCCATATAATTACTGCTGTGAAATGGTGATATTCCTTATCGTATATAGTGTATCCACCTAGTTTATAGCATCTTGAATAGATGGTTACTGTCCTTGGAAGCTGAGACATCAAATCTAAATTTATCTTAAACTGTTCAATACTGATCGGTATTATCCATGGTGTTTTGCTTAGGAAGTAAGCACTTGTCACAGTAGGGTTCCCTCTGCATTCCAGGCATGATAGTCTAGTGTTTGACTCTACACATAATCTGTCATTGACACCACATGGAGCATTTTGTGGAGGCTCATGATGAAATTCAGCTCCACAATATCCAGTGCAATGACCCACAGTGGGAAATTCATGACTGAACTGATCTTTTAAAGATTGGTCTATTGTTGGATGTAAGGCAAAACTTACGTGACATGTGTTTGCCACTGGAGAGGGGCAGTGATGAGAATCACATTTCTTACTTAGTGACAGCTTCCAAATGTGGCGAAAAACGCTTAAAAACTCTCCACGCTCTGTTCCATAACAATCATACTTTCCTTCTTGCATTGCAAAATTTAGTTGAGACCTGACAAAATTCAAAATAACAATTTTTCCTCGATCTAAGTTTCCTTGAAGCATTATTTGTATTCCTGCCTTTAGTGATGATGCTTGTTAAGGACTCGAATAGAGCTTATATGTACTTTCAAATGCGCTCCTAATGCATAGATATCATTATTGCGGACAAATCCATAAACTTTGGGCGTTGATCTGTACTTCGATACAAATCCACGAGCGTTCCGCGTTGATCCGCATTTCAGGCTGGCCCCTCAATGTTTTTGTTACACTTGGCGTGCCATACGACCGCGATCAAAAGCTTTGATCTGCATAGAAAGACCTTTGATACCTTGATCTACAGGCTTGATTTCCCTTGATGCTTGATTTTGATGAGCTCACGTGCATGCACAGCTAATTAAAAATTCATAGATCTGCATAATCAAAAATATACGGAAAATATACATATCTTGATGCCTGCTACAGACTGTCTTGATCCCTTGATTGCAATCTGATTGTCCCTTTGATGTCTTGATTTTGATTTGATCGCGGTTGCAAGTGTAACTACAGGCTTGATGAAAGTGACACCCCCTTGCAGCGTATTCTTCCTTAATCCAAGTCTCAGTCCAAGCTCATGCCATTTTGTTTCTGGAAAACTAGAGTAATTAATCAATTATCGGACTAATCAAAATTCGGACAGTTATATTTTGAAAACTAAACATGATTTTCCAATGATTTTTGCACTAGATATAGATCATCACAATATCTGTTTGCATGGTAAAAATCAAAGCATTACCTTCTTTCTTTGTAAAGATATAATTTGCTAAACACACTTCGTAGATTCACACAATAATCGGCCGTGTTAACTCCATTTTCGTCACTTAGCCACAACGAAGCAAGCTTTGTTCGAAGAATAGTTTTGTACCACCAGAACTTTAGTACTGACTGTCTTCTTCAAATACCACTGTAAACATCTTGGTCATCTTTGCTTACTGTTCAGGTATTATACCTTTTTAGTTAAGGAAGTGGATATTGGTCCGGCAGCCGGACACGATTTGCAGCGCTATTGGTCCGGCAATGGCGATCACGTGATTAAATTGGGTGGGGCTGTGTGGGCGTGCCATACTGCCATTATCATTCATGGCTGCGTGTATACAT
>NW_003546452.1:4288-5460 GCF_000090795.2 Amphimedon queenslandica | reverse complement strand
AACTGTTTGGGCCTTAGAAAGGCATCCAAGACTTAGGAATGGTTTTGTCGCCAATGTCATGTAAATAAAGACAATGAAGTCTAAGTACATGTATTATCCTCATTGTTTATGTACTTGTCTCTCTATTTTTACACTCACCTCTTTCTACTCAGTTATTTCTTTTGACTAATGACAAAATCATTATGTTTGATTCAACTTACTTATTGTTTTTTATTTAATATTCACGATTAATTTATTAACACCCACATAGCCACACCCAATTTAATCACGTGATCGCCATTGCCGGACCAATAGCGCTGCAAATCGTGTCCGGCTGCCGGACCAATATCCACTTCCTTTAGTTAATTATCATTATCGGTCACACCCATCTTCATTAATTGCTGCAACAAAGCACGAGGCTCCTTGTTTGTATTTTTGTTTGGACTCATTGAATCTCTCAGCTGCCTTTTCTTATCATAAATACTACCTCTATTGAATGTAAGTCACTATAAAAACAAAATTTGTTTGTATAGCATGCAGTTTGTTTTCAAAGCTGCTCTATCATGTGTAGCCATAGTGCATGCAAGGTGCAAATTGCTCAGGCTTTAGTTCTGTAAAATAAAGGTACATCAATCTAGCACCAAGCCTTTTCCCCATGTTTACATGTCATTGGTATGATAATCAATTTTTTATGTTAATGTATTTTTTAGATTGCGACACGCCCATGTACATACTCTACATGGCCTGAAATAAGCATGACGAATGCTATCAAAGCAGTTGAAGAAGAGGGGTTGACAGTTAGACTTGCAGCGGAGCTATATGGCATTCCCAAATCAACACTTTATGACAGGATCAGGGGAAATGTTCAACATGGAACTAAACCTGGCCCAGTGCCGTATCTTACAAAAGAAGAAGAGGTTATTTTGGCTAAGTTTTTAATCAAATGTTCTCAGATTGGATTTCCCCGCACAGTTTCAGAAGTTCTTGCACTAGTAAGACAAACAATTCAGTCAAAGGGTTTAAGTGACGTCTCAATTTCTTATGGATGGTGGCAGAAATTTTGTAGCAGGCACAGTGAATTATCACTTCGTACTGCTGTGCCTTTAAGTCTTTCGAGAGCCATGGCCACTGCTAATAGTGTCATACAAAAGTATTTTGATATACTCGAAGATACACTTAAAGAAAATTCTCTA
>NW_003546452.1:0-3887 GCF_000090795.2 Amphimedon queenslandica | reverse complement strand
AGTGGTCGTGGAGCTAAGAATGTCAGTCAAATCACTGGAGAAGGGAAGTCTCAAATCACAGTTCTGGCATGCACTTGTGCAGCAGGAGTACCGTTGCCTCCATTTGTAATATTTGATCGTAAGACCTTTAATGATCAGCTAATGGTAGGAGAAATACCAGGTACACTTTACGGCTCATCTCCAAATGGATGGATCAGTAGAGAGCTGTTTTTGTACTGGTTTCATAAGCTATTTTTAACAAGTGTTCCTAGGGTACGTCCTCTCCTTCTCCTGATGGATGGTCATTCTACTCATTATGGTCCTGACCTTATCAAGATAGCAGCTGAAGAGCAAATTTTAATATTTGTATTGCCACCCAATACCACTCATTTAACACAGCCACTTGACAAAGGGTGTTTTGGGCCATTAAAAACTGCTTGGAAGGCTGTGTGTCATGAGTTCTGCACTAAAAACCCTGGTCGAGTGGTAACCAGATACGATTTCTCTGTATTATTTGCTGATGCATGGAGAAGGTCAATGACACAGAGAAACATTGCAAGTGGCTTTGAAGTAACCGGCATATGTCCTTTCAACAGAAATGCTATTAAAACTGGCAATGAAAAGCAAGAAACCATCAGCCGTTCACTGTTAGACCAGACTGGTCTAGCATACATACCGCTCTATAGTTTAGACATAAAGAGAACGAGGGATCATGATTCTTCATTCAATTCTAGTCTCTTGGAGAGATCACTTTCAGAGAATGATTTATCGCAAGCTGTCACTCCAATGCGAAGAGTAATGCCTATAGAGTCTTTTCTGAAAACTCCTAGTCATCCCAGTAGCAAGTCCACCCTGAAGCCTAAATCATGCGGAAGAGTATTGACTAGTGTTGAATTCATGACATGTATAGAGGAAAAGGAAAGAATGAAGCAGGAAGCCTTGAAGGAGAAGGAGCGTAAAAGAATTGCTAGACTTGAGAACCAGAAGGAAGCTAATAGAGTAAAAGAGTTGAAGAGAAGTGCAAGTAATATATCTTATTGTGAAAAATTTAATCTGATATTGGACCATATTTTTAGATTTTACTATGAGTGAGCACAGGCAATTCTCTAAGAGGTTTGAAAATGGATATGACATTCCGGATGAGAGGTATGAGTTATGGGTTCAGTTATATCGTCCTAATATGACATCTCAAGGTGGGTATTGATGAATTCATATTATTATGTTGAACATAATGTATTTATTAATATTAAGATTCAAATGCTGAAGATGAAGACCAAGATTCCTTGAGTAATGGTATGTAACAGTAAATTAGTATTTCCGGCATTCATTGGTAATTGTAGACACTGATGAAGGAGAAGAGCTTTCAATGAGTGCTGCAAACAGTATGCATGAAACATGATATTATTCTATAATGCTTTATAATTGTGTAGGTGTAGAGACACAGACACATACTGTCACAGCTAATAACAGTAAAGGCCTTTAAAATTAGCTGCAATACTTTTTATTATTAATGTAGGAGCAAAAAGAGTTGCATCTATCAAGGGAACCGCTGCTACTAAAGGTATTCGTATCACTATTAATTATTCTGATTTATTTTTAGAGACAGTTGATGCCTCTGTTACTTCTAATGCTAAGAAGGCTGTGAGGTCTAAAGGTATGTCTCAAATAATTTATGCTTGTCATTATTTTTTAATTAGAGACAGCAATCGCTGTACCTACTACTAGGAGTGTTAGATATAAAGGTATTGTAATATTAATAGTTGTTAATGTAATGGTTCATGATAATAGAGAGAGTTTTACCTATTGAAGAAAGTGTTAGAGCTAAAGGTATTTATTAAGTTTTTTGTTTATTTTTATCTATGCAAGTATAGAGACAGTTGAACCCACTACAGATATTAGTACTGCAGCCAAAGAGAGCAATAGAACTAAAGGTACTATTATGCAATTTTTGAACAAAGACAATTGTGCCTGCCTACGCAAGTGTTACAGATTTTTAATTGTTATTATTGACTTATGTAGAAACAGAGAGAGTTATACATACTGCTAGGGGAGTAAGGGAAGTGTTAGAACTAAAGGTATTAATATACTAGCTTTTTATAAATGTTGATGTAATATAGAAACAACTGTAAGTCCTGCTAATGCAACTACTGCTAAGAAAAGTGCTAAAGGTGTCACATAATTCTTTTATTTTATTTTATTATTTTTAATATAGAATCAGCTGATTATCCTACTGCAAAGAAGAGTGTTCAAAGTATACAATAATTTATTTTGCTATTAATTTTATAGTTTATGCTTAGGTGCACATAGAGTTGATACAAGAAGGAGTGTCAGAACTAAACGTAGTAAAATTTTAATTATTATTATCTTTATTATGATTATTGATAATTACAGAAATGGAAAGAGTTGGACAATGTACAGTGAATAATGGTATTGCTAAAGGTATTTATTTTTAATTAATAATTTATGATGATTTATTATTCAATAATACAGATGCAGTCCCTCCTACTACTTATGCTACCAAAAGGAATGTGAAATCTAAAGGTAAAGGATAACATCTTGACATAGTCTAATTATACTACAATAATAGTCAAGTCTGATTGTTCCCTAAAGCAATGCTCACATCCTGATGAGTCTAATTGGGTCTTTTGTTGCAGCTGCAACCAGTGGTATCACTGTTATTGTTATAAAATTTCATTTCAAAAGGCGAAATCAAAAAACTTTAAATTTACATGTAACAACTGTAAATAATAACTAATTTTAATAATAATCAATAATGTTAGGCGTGTCCGTTTATTGTAGAAGAAGTTAAATATTTTTTATGGTAGCTGAGTGTACCTAAGAAGCCGGCTGTGTGATCCTTTTTGAAGAAGACAGTCAGTACTAAAGTTCTGGTGGTATAAAACTATTCTTCGAATAAAGTTTGCTTCGTTGTGGTTAAGTGACGAAAATTGAGTGAACTCGGCCGATTATCGTGTGAATCCACGAAGTGTGTTTAGCAAGTTATATCTTTGCAAAGAAAGGTGATACTTTGATTTTTACCATGCAAACAGGTATTATAATGATCTATATCTAGTGCAAAAATCACTGGAAAATCATCTTAAGTTTTAAAAATATAACTGTCCGAATTTTGATTAGTCCGATATTTGATTGTTTACTCTAGATTCCTTCAATAAGTCACTAACATCATCAACAAGCTCATCAACATCTACGAGAACATAACTAAATCATATTCTGTCATCATCAATATGTACCTAAACAAGTTTGACTAGTGGCCATAAACACAGTCCTTGAGGCCACAACCCGAGTCACAACCAGAGTGGGCAGGGCTGGATGAATGATTAATTTAAAATTTAAATGATTAAATTTAAATAAAAATATTTTCTATTCAAAAAATAAAAAATTATGAATTAGATCTAAAATTAGTTAGCAGTCAGTAGGTATTTTGTAATCATCTGGCACAGGCAGAAAAAGTGAGCGTCTAACTTTACCATCCACTGACTCAGAAAAATGACCTTTCCCTATAATTAACACAGAATGATGATTATAGTTTAGGAGCTATAACAGACATCATGCTTGTGAAATAAAATAAAATGTACATTGACATAAAGATATCGTTAAAACCTTGCTGCTTTTAAAATGAAACTTAAATTCTTTCATGTTGATCAAAACCTCTATTGCAATTTCTTTTTTCATACATGTACATCCAAGAGTACATGGTACATCATAGTCATAATTCTTCTTCTCATTACTTATAGATTAATTTACCAGTAGTATCCTCTACAAAGAACACTTCTCCTTCTTTTAGAATTCTTTTCTCACCAGAAGATACAGTTACCTGTACACTGGCATCCAAATTAACTATGAACTGTCTTCTTGGTGCTGTGTGCCATGAGTAATTGTAAGAAGAT
>NW_003546451.1:149670-163797 GCF_000090795.2 Amphimedon queenslandica | reverse complement strand
TGATGAAGATTGGATTTTTTACGAATTTTTAAAGTTGCTCCAAAAACAAGCCAATGATCAAAAGGCTATAGCCTTTTGATCATTAGCCCGATTTTTTATCAACTTTAAAAATTCATAAAAATCCAATCTTGATCGGAATCAGCTCAAACTTGATACACAGCATAAGAACATGTATATGTATCAAAAAAATTAGAAAGAAAAATACTCTGTACTACAGTACAGGAAGTTTGTCTCAATTTTTGAGCAATGCCAATTCACAGGCAAGAAGCTGCATGAGCACTATGCCAAAATCCAGTGGAAAACCCTACATATATAATCATAACAACAATAATACATGTACACATGTATGTCTCATGTGAACATATATACATGTACATACATGTATGTATATACATGTACATGTATATATATATATATATATATATATATATATATATATATATATATGAATATCTCTATGAATATCATTATAATGCATCATAGTGATGTAGCTACATTTTTCAAATTCCAATGCAGCTGCTTCCACTTTCGGTCCATTCTCAGTTGGGACATAGTATACACATGTACATACATACATGTACATATATACATGTACATGTAAGTCTCATATATACATAAACATGTACTCTTTTCTCTCTACCTCTTCAATGGTTGTCTCGGCTCCAAGTGTCAATTCATAATCATTGTTAGCATAATATATTTTATTGGCTGGTTTGATACGACCTCTTGACACATAATAAACCTATTAATATTCATTAATTAATGGTAGGTGTGGTCTGATTATTGACCTTGTTCACTTCAACATTTGGAAAGAAACGATCAGCGTCTTCATTGAATGCTGTAGCCCTGATCTCACCCTAACAGAGAGAGAAGGAAGAAAGATAGAATGATTATTATTATTATTATTATTATTATTATTATTATTATTATTATTATTAATTATTAAATAAAGTATGTTTTTCCTTACAGAATGGTCAACAAACTCTAGCGTCAAAATACGACCTTCTCCACGAGAATTATTATAATGTCTTAGAGGAGGTTTTGAAGTGACCCGCGCCTTTATCGTCCACCTGAGAAGAGAAGAGAGAGAGAGAAAAAGATTTAAGGTAAAAAGGAGGAGAGTAAATAGTGTCCTTAAAATTAGATAAAAATTAAATATTAAAATTAAAAATAAATCATAAAATTAAAAATAAATTAAAATTATAAGAATTAAAACTGCGTATAAAATTAAAAATAAATAATTAGGTCAAAATTGAAAATCAAATGTAAAAATTAAAAATAAATAAAAAATTACAAGACTAGCTCACTTATTCTGGTATGGATTCAATGCAGTTATTGGCACAACATTCTTAGTACCACCCCCAGGTGACTGCATTAAATTACTGGCCCCTCCCATTCCTCCTGTCCTTTGAGCCGAGTTACCATAAAATCTAGGCGGAGTCTGAATCGGCTGAGGCGCAACTGGTGCTGGTGCCACACCCACTTGTGAGCGTTGAGCAAGAGGAGGGCGGGCTAAAGGCTCGTCTTTGACAGTTGGAGTAGTGGAATTAGAGTCAGCACTGTCGGAGTTAAGCTGACGAGGAGTTCCTAACATCCCACCAACATCTTGAGCACTGTACAGCACAGTGAGTTTAATGAATATCATTACTCTATGGAGAAAAGGAGCAGAAGTGACTTTGTATGTATTTTAATACAAAAAGAACAATTGAATTCTTTCTCTCTCTTTTTACTCTAAATTTTACACTTTTATCTTCTTTCTATTATACTAATTCAGTTAAATATAGCACATGTTGCTAAATATAGATACAACAATTTACTAAAATTAGACACGAGTAATGAGGAGATTGTTATTTCACTTACTTTTTGGCACCAATGGAATTTATCAGCATCTTGTCAACACGAACAATGCAATATTTGCTGATCTCGTTTGAAGTGATCTTCTCATTTAACTGAGTAGCCAACATACCTGAATATTAAGATAATACATAAATCACTTTAATCAAAAGCATTAGTATTTTTCAAATGTATTTACATCAAAATTACAAGTAAATATTAAAATACATGTACATGTGTAGATATTAAAATAGAAAATTAGAATTTAATATTATTTAAATTAAAATTTTAAGTGGGTGTGGCACTAATAATATACCTGCCCCACAATGGATACCGTCAGATACTTGTATTCGATACTTTTGGGCTCCGCCTCCACGAGAATCATTCGTAAAACCTTTAATACCCTATTTGAACAGAACCTGTCACGTGAGGATCACGTGACTGATGAACTCACCAAAATCTGTAATCGAGGACTTGGAGGAGCCTGTCCTTCCATTGAAGCCTACAAGAACGAAAAATAAGCTTAAATATTAGTGTGGTTACTTTAATGGCACCGCCGGATAAGAGAGAGACATCGAATTGGGCCATTTTCACTCGCCTCTCTTCACAAACTACCGCCAAAAACTGCGAAATACAGGCCACGCCTTAGATAAATCACGTGATTTTATCACGTGATGTCAATTTAATAACTTTAAATTAATTAGCTTGCTTCCAGCCCCACCCTCAATTTGTAGGGTTGCAGAGTTTGTGTTATCTCTCTCCCTCTTTCCCTCGCCCCTTTCTATATCATTGATGGCTGACATTTTCGTTGATAGGCTCGAAGAGCTAAGGAGAAGAGTAAGAGTTGACTGTAAGGTAGCTGTATCTGTTTAAACTCTTATTCTTTAGAATAAAGAAATAGAAGAGGATGAGAATGAGTATGAGGAAGATGTGGTGCTTCTTGAGGTCAGACATTATGCCAAGCATTCTGTTATTATTGCTTTATTGTATGATATTGCTTAAGTAAATGCAGTAAATTAATATCTCCTATTGTAATAATCACAAAACACATTTTGATTTATGCCTTTTCTAGGCTTCTGAATTGAATCGGAAAGTGGATGAAATTGAGCTGAAGTTGAATGAACTTCGTCATCTTCAAGATGAAATTATCAAAAAACCACCATGTCAAACTAAAGGTACACCTGTTTGTCTTTTTTTATGCAACTATGCTCTTTATTCTACTGCACAATATAGATTTGAGAGAGAGGCATGCCAAGCTAATGGAAAAGATCAAGGAGCTGTCACAAACTGTTCAGAAAGGATTAAAGCGTAAATAGCTAAGCATGCGTGCTAATAAGTTCAATTTTCTCTTTCTAGGCTTTCAGGATGACATTAAACGTGATGAACTGGGCCCTGAAAGAAATACATTTGAACTAAGAGTAAAGAAAAGTCATGTAAGTGTCTGCCTAGTATTGTAGTTTGACTTTTTAAAAATCAACTAGCTTGTTATGTGAGGCAATAAAAATTTGCAATATTATTTATAGTGTTCTGCCTTGAGCCGTAAACTAAAGAATATCATGTCAACCTATACTCAGCTGGAGGAACAGTACAAAGAAAAGTGCAAGGGTCTGATAAAAAGAGAAATGCAAATAGGTAGTATGACTATTATTGTATGACTAATGTAAAACTTATATTAATGATTATGCAGTTGATCCTAAAGCTGATGTATCTGATGAAAAAATTGAAGAAATTTTGGAATCAAATGAACCTGTATTTACTGAAAATGTGAGTTTATTATGCAATTTTATTCCTGTTTGTGTTATTATAATAATTACATTTAGATAATGGTTCAAACGTATCAGAAGAAACAAGCTCTTGATGAAGTAGAAGCACGAAGAACACAAATACGTGAACTGGAACAAAATTTAAAAGTATTAGTCTATTGAATATATATTTTACTAATCTTCTGATTTAGGAACTTTACGACATGTTCTATGACATTATGCTTCTCATTGATTCTCAAGTAGGACATTAATTACAATTGATCAACTATATACCGTGCGTATATTATATAGGGAGACCTTGTTGATAATATTGAATATAATGTTGAGAAAACAGCAGCCTATGTTGAATCTGGTACAAAAGCAATAGTTGCTGCAGCTAGAATAAAGAAAAAGAACACAAGGGTAGGAAATTTTCAAATAGTTATTATAGAAATGATAATTCTCCATTTTTCTTTGATTTTCTTTTTTATCCTCACAGTTGCGTTGGATTATCTGCTGTGTAGTGACCACTATCATCATTGTTCTGGTTATAGCTGTAGCCATCATAGCAGTTGTAGCTGTTTATCTTCTGAGGGGTAATAACACTGACATTACTGTACAGAATCCAGTTAAAAGAGAGCTTTCAAAACTATCACAAAGCTTCATATAATTTTGCTGCAACATAAAGTTGTATTGTACAATATGTATGCATATATATTGCATCAGCTTTATTGCTTTCAACAAAAAAAATTTTAGCAATGCAAGACCAGCTCCACCGACTAAATAATTTGCGTGGGTGATGAGCAGAGAGGTAACTATCCGGATAAAAACGATGATCAGGATACTGAATAGACCACGCCCACACACGTGGTCAATCATGGGTAGAGAAAAGAAGAAAGTAAGCCACTAATGCCTTATATTTTGTCTTATTTCTACACATTAATAGGGAGAGAGTGGGCTTGCAACCACCTGCTACTCGCGTAGTCAAGCAATGAGGAAACTACAGATATCAATGCCTGAATTCAGGTCATTAACTATGAAACATAGACCACGCCTTTGCTAGGTCACGTGGCTGTTGATATAATAACTTTTAATTAATTAGCTTGCTTCCAGCCTCACCTTCAATATGGAGAGTTTGTGTTCTCTCTCTCCCTCTTTCTCTCGTCCCTTGATGGCTGATATTTTTGTTGATAGGCTCGAAGAGTTTAGGAGAAGAGTAAGAGTTGACTATAAGGTAGTTGCATCTATAGAACTTTTATTTTTTAGAATAAGGAAATTGAAGAGGATGAGAATGAGTATGAGGAAGATGTGGTGCTTCTTGAGGTCAGACATTATGCCAAGCATTCTATTATTATTGGTTTATTGTATGATATTGCTTAAGTAAATGTAGTAGATTAATATTTCCTGTTGTAATAATTGTAAAACACATTTTGATTTATATACTGTCTTTAGGCATTTGAATTGAATAGAAAAGTGGATGAGATTAAGCTGAAGTTGAATGAAGTTCATGAACTTCAAGATACAATTGTCACAAAATCATCAAATCAAAATAGAGGTACTCCTGCCGTTCTTGTTTTTATGCAACTATACTCTTTATTCTGCTGCACAATAGCTTTGAAAGAGAGACATGCAATGCTTCTGGCAGAGATTAACCAGCTGTCACAAACTGTTCAGAAAGGATTAAAGCGTAAATAGCTAAGGGCGCATTCTTAATAAGTTCAGTTTTTAATTAACTTATTAGGCTTTCAGGATGACATTAAACGTGATGAACTGGGCCCTGAAAGAAATTCAGCTGAACTAAGAATAAAGAAAAGTCATGTAAGTTATCTGCCTAGTATTGTAGTTGACTTTTAAGCATCAACTAGCTTGTTATATGAGGCAGTAAAAAATTGCAATATTATCCATACTTGTTGTAGTATTTTGCCTTGAGCTATAAACTAAATAATATCATGTCAGTCTATAGTCAGCAGGAGGAACAGCACAAAGAAAAGTGCAAGGATATGATAAAAAGACAATTGCAAATATGTAATATGACTATTATTGTATGACTAATATAAAACTTATATTAATGATTATACAGTTGGTCCTAAACCTGATGTATCTGATGAAAAAATTGAAGAAATGTTGGAGTCAAATGAAATGTCTATATTTACTGATGATGTGAGTTTAGTATGCATTTTTATTGCTGTTTGTATTATTGTAATAATTCTATATTTAGATAATATTTGATGCATCTCAGAAGAAACAGGTTCCTACAGAAATACGTAAACTGGAGCAAAATTTAAAAGTATTGGTCTATTGAATATATAATTTACTAACCTTCTGATTTAGGAACTTCATGACATGTTCCATGACTTTATGCTTCTCATTCTCAATGAGCCTCAAGTAGGATATTAATCACAATTAATCAATTATACTTAGATACATTTATGTATATAGGGAGATCTTGCTGATAATATTGAACATAATGTTGATAACACAGCAGCCTATGTTGAACCTGGTACACAAGCAATAGTTGCTGCAGCTAGAATGAGGCAAAGCGAGAACAGAAGGGTATGAAATATTCAGATATAATAGAAATGATAATTTTAATAAATTCTCCATTTTTTGACTTCATTTTTTATCCTCTCAGCTACGCTGGGTTATCTGCTGTGTAGTGCTGTAGCCATCATAGCAGTTGTAGCTGTTTATCTTCTGAGGGATAATAATACTGACATTACTGTACAGAATCCGGTTAACAGAGAACTCTCAGAACTATCACAAAGCTTCATATAATTTTGCTGCAACATAAAATTGTAATGTACAATATACTGCATCACTTCCATTGCTTTTAACAAAGTTTTTTTTAACAATGCAAGACCAGCCCCACCCACTACAATAATTTGGGTGAGTGTTGAGCAAAGCGGTAGCTATCCGGATAAAAACAATGCTCCGGATATTGCTTGGACCACGCCTACACACGTGGTCTCACAAGTACAATCATGGGTAGAGAAAAAAAGAAGGTAAGCGACTAATGCCTTTATTTTATCTTATTTCTACACATTAATAGGGAGAGAGTGGGCTTGCAACCACCTACTACTCGCGCAGTCAAGCAATGAGGAAACTCCAGATATCAATGCCTGAATTCAGGTCAGTTAATAAGATCACGTGATCGCTAACCACTCCCATTCCACAGGCGTCTATGCATCTTCAAGGGTATTTATCCTCAAGAGCCTCGCCACCGACGAAAGGTCAGCAAGGGTAGCTCGGTCTACAAGACGTACTATTATCGTAAAGACATTGCTTGGCTGGCACATGAGCCTCTACTGCAAAAGGGAAGGGACTTTAAGATATTTGTCAAGAAGCTTAAGAGAGCTTTCAATGATGACGACAAAGTTAAAATTGCGAGTCTCAAGGAGCACAGACCGTTGTACACCCTCGACCGTATGGTGAAGGAGAGGTATCCGACTTTTGTTGATGCCTTGAGAGATATTGATGATGTACTGACTATGGTGTCTTTATATAGTACCTTATCATCTCTTAAAATAAAGGTATGAGATTGTAGTAGTGTCTTTTTATTTGTTTGTTTGTTTTTTTAGGCGTCTGTGAGTCAGTTATGCAAGAGGCTATTATTAGAATTTATGCATTACGTCATAGCCTCAAAATCTCTTAGGAAGGTGTGGTAATCATCAATTATTAATATCCATTATTATTATTATTATTATTAATATCCATTATTATTATTATTATTATTATTATTATTATTATTATTATTATTATTATTATTATTATTATTATTATTGTATGTGTAGGTATTCATATCAATTAAAGGTATTTATTATCAAGCTGAGATACAAGGGCAGACTATAACATGGCTTACACCGCATCAGTTCCCTCAAAGAGTAAAAAATAGTTCCTTTTTATCTTCTCTTTTTAATATACTTCCCTCTCTCTCTGTTTCTCCTTTATATTCTCTCTCTCTTAGATTCCAAGGGAAGTAGATTTTCGTATCATGAACACTTTTGTCGAGTTCTATACAACACTACTGACGTTTGTCAACTTTAGATTGTTTCATTCTCTTAACTTGCGTTATCCACCTCAGGTGAGCATTAGTGGGTGTGGCTCATTGTTTTATAGCAATTACCATGTTTTTTTTCTAAAATTTGGCTCCAAAAGTACTCCAATTTTTACATTTTTTGATATCTACTTTGTTATGCTAGATGTTCAAAATTCATACAAAACATTATATTTATACTTGTAACTTGCTTTCTTCAATTTTTAGTTGGGGGGATATTTTTCTACTGAGCTTTCTCTCCAGCTGCCCTCACTCCTAGTCAACCCGAATGAAGTTGAATATGAAAATGATGGAGACAAAGGGGAATATAGAGAAGTGAGTGTTCTATTTAATGCACACTCTTATTATCTGTGTTGTGTGTAGCTTTTGGAGTCTCTCTCTCATTCTCTTGTTAAGATTCCTGAAACACCAACAGGTCAGTGTTATCTTAATCAGGGTTTTCAATTTCCAGGTTTTGAGCAAATTTCATCAAAAATGTCTAGGAGAGAATTCTTCATTTTTATAATATTTTCTGATAGATATACATGTTTTTATCCTTTTCAATTTTGACAAAATTTGGCCGAAAATACAAGGCTATAGCGTTTGGTCTCAGGCCAAATTTTGTCAAAAATAAAAATTAAAAAAATTACATTTTATAATTTTTTCTGATACATATACATGTTCTAATGTTGTATATCAAGTTTGAGCTGATTCCGATCAAGATTGGATTTTTTTACGAATTTTTAAAGTTGCTCCAAAAACAAGCCAATGACCAAAGGCTATTTTGATCATGGGCCTGACTTTTGAGCAACTTTAAAAATCCACATTTAATCAGAATCAGCTCAAAGTTGATAAACAGCATAAGGACATGTACATGTACCAGAAAAATTTGGCACAATTTTTGAGCAATGCCAATTCACTGGCAATTAAGAAGCTGCATGAGCACTATGCCAAAATCCAATGGGAAATCCTGCATATATAATTATAACAACAATAATACATGTACGTCTCATGTGAACATATATACATGTACATACATGTATATACATGCAGATATATACATGTACATGTAAGTCTCATGTATACATAAACATGTATTCTTTTCCCTCTACCTCTTCAATGGTTGTCTCAGCTCCAAGCGTCAATTCATAATCATTGTTAGCATAATATATTTTATTGGCTGGTTTGATACGACCTCTCGACACGTAATAAACCTATTAATGTTCATTAATTAATAGTAGGTGTGGTCTAATAATTGACCTTGTTCACTTCAACATTTGGAAAGAAACGATCAGCGTCTTCATTGAATGCTGTAGCCCTGATCTCACCCTAACAGCGAGAGAAGGAAGAAAGATAGAGCGAAGTTATTATTATTATTAATATTTATAAAATCAAGTATGTTTTTCCTTACAGAATGGTCAACGAACTCTAGCGTCAAAATACGACCTTCTCCACGAGAATTATTATAATGTCTTAGAGGAGGTTTTGAAGTGACCCGTGCCTTTATTGTCCACCTGAGAAGAGAAGAGAGAGAGAGAAAAAGATTAAGGTAAAAAGGAGGAGAGTAAATAGTGTCCTTAAAATTAGATAAATTAAAATTAAAACTAACTCATAAAATTAAAAACTAATAATTAAAATTATAAGAATTAAAAAAGCGCATAAAATTAAAAATAAATAATTAGGTCAAAATTGAAAATCAAATGTAAAAATTAAAAATAAAAAAAAATTTACAAGGCTAGCTTACTTATTCTGGTATGGATTCAATGCAGTTATTGGCACAACATTCTTAGTACCACCCCCAGGAGACTGCATTAAATTACTGGCCCCTCCCATTCCTCCTGTCCTTTGAGCCGAGTTACCATAAAATCTAGGCGGAGTCTGAATCGGCTGAGGCGCAACTGGTGCTGGTGCCACACCCACTTGTGAGCGTTGAGCAAGAGGAGGGCGGGCTAAAGGCTCGTCTTTGACAGTTGGAGTAACGGAATTAGAGTCAGTACTGTCGGAGTTAAGCTGACGAGGAGTTCCTAACATTCCACCAACATCTTGAGCACTGTACAGCACAGTGAGTTTAATGAATATCATTACCCTATGGAGAAAAGGAGCAGAAGTGACTTTGTAATGTATTTTAATACAAAAAGAACAATTGAATTCTTTCTCTCTCTTTTTACACCAAATTTTAGACTTTTATCTTCTTTCTATTATATTAATTCAGTTAAATATAGCACAAGTTACTAAATATAGGTATGACGATTTACTAAAATTAGGCACAAGTAATGAGGAGATTGTTATTGGACTCGCGTAGGCGGGTACTAAGCAGTTGGGTTGTTTCACTTACTTTTTGGCACCAATGGAATTTATCAGCATCTTGTCAACACGAACAATGCAATATTTACTGATCTCGTTTGAAGTGATCTTCTCATTTAACTGAGTAGCCAACATTCCTGAACATTAAAATATATACATAAATCACTTTAATTAAAAGCATTAGTATTTTTTAAATGTATTTACGTCAAAATTACATGTAAATATTTAAAATACATGTATGTACATGTAGACATTAAAATAAAAAAATTAGAATTTATTATCATTTAAATTAGTATTTTAAGTGGGTGTGGTGCTAATAACACATATACATGTACATGTAATGTACATACCTGCTCCACAATGAATACCATCTGATACTTGTATTCGATACTTTTGGGCTCCGCCTCCACGAGAATCATTTGTAAAACCTTTAATACCCTATTTAAATAGAACCTGTCACGTGAGGATCACGTGACTTTTAGGGAACTCACCAGAATCTGTAATCGAGGGCTTGGAGGAGCTTGTCCTTCCATTGAAGCCTACAAGAACGAAAAATAAGCTTAAATATTAGTGTGGCTACTTTAATAGCACCGCCGGATAAGAGAGAGACATCAAATTGGGCCATTTCACTCGCCTCTCTTCACAAAGTACCGCCAAAAACTGCGAAACATAGACCACGCCTTTAGTGGGTCACGTGATGCAGTCACGTGACTATTGAAATAATAACTTTTAATTAGTTAGCTAGCTTGCTTCCAGCCCCACCCTCAATTTGCAGAGTTTGCATAGGTGGTGGTTGTGTTATCTCGCTCCCTCTTTCCCTCGCCCCTTTCTATATCCTTGATGGCTAACATTTTTGTTGATAGGCTCGAAGAGCTTAGGAGAAAAGTAAGAGTTGACTGTAAGGTAGCTGTATTATGTTGAAACTCTTATCCTTTAGAATAAGGAAATAGAAGAGGATGAGAAAGAGTATGAGGAAGATGTGGTGCTTCTTGAGGTCAGACATTATGTAACCTCACATTCAGTTATTATTGCTTTATTGTATGATATTGCTTAAGTAAGCGTAGTACATGTAATGTAGTAATTGCAAAACACATTTTAATTTACTGCATTTCTTAGGCTTCTGAATTGAATCGGAAAGTAGATGAGATTGAGTTGAAGTTGAATGAAGTTCGCAACCTTCAAGGTGAAATTGTCACAAACCTATCAAGTAAAAATGGAGGTACACCTGTTTGTCTTCTTTTTTATGAAACTATTATTATGGGTTTATTCTCCTGCACAGATTTGAAAGAGAGGCATGCAAAGCTTCTGGCAGAGATCAAGAAGCTGTCACAAACTGTTCAGAAAGGATTAAAGCGTAAATAGCTAAACATGCATGCTAATAAGTTCAATTTTCTCTTATTCATTTTTTAGGCTTTCAAGATGACATTAAACGTGATGAACTGGGCCCTGAAAGAAATTCAGCTGAACTAAGAATAAAGAAAAGTCATGTAAGTTATCTGCCTAGTATTGTAATTTGATTTTAAAAATCAACTAACTCGTTATAACGCAATAAAAAATTGCAATATTATTTGTATATACTTGTAGTGTTCTGCCTTGAGCCGTAAACTAAAGGGTATCATGTCAACCTATACTCAGCTGGAGGAACAGCACAAAGAAAAGTGCAAGGATCTGATAAAAAGACAAATGCGAATAGGTAGTATGACTATTATTGTATGACTAACATAAAACTTATATTAATGATTATGCAGTTGATTCTAAAGCTCATTTATCTGATGAAAAAATTGAAGAAATGTTGGAGTCAAACGAAGTGTCTGTATTTACTCAAGATGTGAGTTTATTATGCAATTTTATTCCTGTTTGTGTTATTCTAATTATTATATTTAGGTATTGATTCAAACATCTCAAAAGAAACAAGTTCTTGATGAAGTAGAGGCTCGAAGAACAGAAATACGTGAACTGGAGCAAAATTTAAAAGTATTAGTCTATTGAATTTAAAATTTACTAATCGTTTGATTTAGGAACTTTACGACATGTTCTATGACATTATGGTTCTCATTGATTCTCAAGTAGGACATTAATTACAATTGATCAACTATACAGTGCATATATTATATAGGGAGACCTTGTTGATAATATTGAATATAATGTTGAAAAAGCAGGAGCCTATGTTGAATCTGGTGCAAAAGCAGTAGTTGGTGCAGCTAGATTGAAGAAAAAGAACACAAGGGTAGGAAATTTTTAAATAGTTATTGTAGAAATGATAATCTTAATAAATCCTCCATTTTATCTTTAATTTTCTTTTTTATCCTCACAGTTGCGTTGGATTATCTGCTGTGTAGTGACCACTATTATCATTGTTCTGGTTATAGCTGTAGCCATCATAGCAGTTGTAGCTGTTTATCTTCTGAGGGGTAATAATACTGACATTACTGTACAGAATCCGGTTAACAGAGAACTCTCAGAACTATCACAAAGCTTCATATAATTTTGCTGCAACATAAAATTGTAATGTACAATATATATGCATATACCGTATAACGCTTTATTTTGGCGGCGCTTTATTTTGGCGATTTGCTGTAAAATTGTAATTGGCGGTTTTTAATTTGGCAATTTTTGTGTACACGTGCATTACTGAGCATGCGCATTAATGATTGGCGGTTTTAATATTGGTGGTTCTGCTTGCAAACCGCCAATCACCAAAATAAAACTCCACCAAATTAAAGCGTTATACGGTATATTGCATCATCTTCATTGCTTTCAACAAAAAATTTTTTAGCAATGCAAGACCAGCCCCACCCACTAAAATATTTTGCGTGGGTGATGAGCAGAGAGGTAACTATCCGGATAAAAACGATGATCAGGATACTAAATAGACCACGCCCACACACGTGGTCAATCATGGGTAGAAAAAAGAAGAAAGTAAGCCACTAGGCCCTTTAATGCCTTTTATTTTGTCTTATTTCTACACATTAATAGGGAGAGAGCGGGCTTGCAACCACCTACTACTCACGCAGTCAAGCAATGAGGAAACTACAGATATCAATGCCTGAATTCAGGTCATTAACTATGAAACATAGACCACGCCTTTGCTAGGTCACGTGGCTGTTGATATAATAACTTTTAATTAATTAGCTTGCTTCCAGCCTCACCTTCAATATGGAGAGTTTGTGTTCTCTCTCTCCCTCTTTCTCTCGTCCCTTGATGGCTGACATTTTTGTTGATAGGCTCGAAGAGTTTAGGAGAAGAGTAAGAGTTGACTATAAGGTAGTTGCATCTATAGAACTTTTATTTTTTAGAATAAGGAAATTGAAGAGGATGAGAATGAGTATGAGGAAGATGTGGTGCTTCTTGAGGTCAGACATTATGCCAAGCATTCTATTATTATTGGTTTATTGTATGATATTGCTTAAGTAAATGTAGTAGATTAATATTTCCTGTTGTAATAATTGAAAAATACATTTTGATTTATATACTGTCTTTAGGCTTCTGAATTGAATAGAAAAGTGGATGTGATTGAGTTGAAGGTGAATGAAGTGCGTCATCTTCAAGATGAAATTGTCACACAATCACCAATTCGAAGTGAAGGTACATGCACCTGTCGTTCTTGTTTTTATGCAACTACCCGGTATACTCTTTATTCTGCTGCACAATAGATTTGAAAGAGAGACATGCAAAGCTTCTGGCAGAGATCAAGGAACTGTCACAAACTGTTCAGAAAGGATTAAAGCGTAAATAGCTAAGCATGCATGCTAATAATTTCAATTTTTTATTAATTTTTAGGCTTTCGGGATGACATTAAGCGTGATGAACTGGGCCTTGAAAGAAATTCAGTTGAACTACGAATAAAGAAAAGTCATGTAAGTTATCTGCCTAGTATTGCAGTTGATTTCAAAGCATCAACTAGCTTGTTATATCAGGCAGTAAAAATTGCAATATTATTTATATATACTTGTAGTTTTTTGCCTTGAACTGTAAACTAAAGGATATCATGTCAGTCTATATTCAGCTGGAGGAACAGCACAAAGAAAAGTGCAAGGATATGATAAAAAGACAATTAAAAATAGGTAGTATAACTATTATTGTATGACTAACATAAAACTTATATTAATGATTATGCAGTTAATAAAGCTGATGTATCTGATGAAAAAATTGAAGAAATATTGGAGTCAAATGGAGTATTTGTATATATATCTACTGAATATGTGAGTTTATTAT
>NW_003546451.1:102054-149297 GCF_000090795.2 Amphimedon queenslandica | reverse complement strand
TGATAAGAATCACTCAAAGTAAATCAGTTACTTAACGTAAATCTCATAAAAGCCAACAGGAACATCTTCATCAGCTGTCTCTTGATCAGCACACACCCTCAGCTCAAGGTAGTCAGTAGTGGTAGTACCAAGTACCTTATTGAACCATGGAATACCAGGAGCTGCACAACAAACATCTTCAAGACTACCACATCCTTTACCATCCCACAATGGATCAGATGTATAAACGTCGTAAAGCCACGAATTATCAGTAGCAGGATTACCAGATTCACAGAAGTAGTCATTACCAATGAAAGACTGAAGAGTTAAGTTTTGAGGACTACCTGGAGAACAAGGACAATTGAAAATACCGTTAAAATGTAAAGTTGAGGTTTCACTCAGTCCAGCCATTAGTGTCCAGACATGTTGACGAGGAGACCCACGAGTAATACTAACACCATCAACATAATAAGAATTAATGTCATTGTGTTTAGGATCAGTCCCTCCAACATGTTTCTGTGGATTATTCCATAGGCCATGTTCAACTGCATCAGTTGAAGCATATTGATATCCCACTACTCTACCACACACTTGAGAGTAACTGATACTATTAGATGGAAACTGAACTGATACACAACTGGCATCATTTGATGTTGCTCTACCACAAGCTCTAACTCCTCCTGACTGGTACAGTCTAAACCCAGGGGGACAATTTTGTGTAGCATCAGACATATCCAAATATGCTAGTCTTGTCCATCCTCCTCCTGAACCACACAGCTCCTCCATATTACAGTAAGCAGTGTAAGTAGCAATGGTATTTGCCAGTAGATACACACCTGATGGACTGAGTGGTTGTCTCTCTTTAATCTCTTTACAAGAGGTAGGTAAAGCAGTTGAGTCATTGTGAAGTGCTAATATTTCTTGTGCTATTAGTAGTATATCATCAACCACTCCAGCAGTAGAGGTACTGGTGTCTTCTAGATTAGAGAGAGTATTGACAATGTTTATTAGCTTTTGTGCAGAATCTGTTGTAGTTTGTAAGATTTGTCCTTCAAGTTCAGTGAAGTTTGGAGAGTTTTGCAGTAACTGAGCCGTATTCTGTGCCACACCATTAGCCCATTGATTGAAATCAGGAAGGGTCTGGTTAACTTTAGATACAACACCATTAGCCCATTGATTGAAATTAGGAAGGGTCTGGTTAACTTTAGATACAACACCATTAGCCCATTGATCGAAATTAGGAAGGCTCTGTGTTACATTACTGTTAACTTCAGAGATGACACCTTTAGCCCATTGATTGAAATCAGGAAGGGTCTGGTTAACTTTAGATACAACACCATTAGCCCATTGATCGAAATTAGGAAGGCTCTGTGTTACATTACTGTTAACTTCAGAGATGACACCATTAGCCCATTGATTGAAATCAGGAAGGGTCTGGTTAACTTTAGATACAACACCATTAGCCCATTGATCGAAATTAGGAAGGCTCTGTGTTACATTACTGTTAACTTCAGAGATGACACCTTTAGCCCATTGATTGAAATCAGGAAGGGTCTGGTTAACTTTAGATACAACATCATTAGCCCATTCATCGAAGTCAGGGAGGCTCCCTGTTACATGGCTGTTAACTTTATCATCACACCATTCAGAATAGCTACAGACAGTAGCTGTACTAGTGCTGGTACATGAAGCAGACAATTGCACCAGTGATAAGCAAAGTATTACCACCAGTAAGAATACCATGAGACACAGCAATACAGTGATGACAACCAATGGTGTATTCCATACTGACTGCTTTGATACTTCTTCTGTCGATTTAACACTGTCCCTCCTTGCATTAGTATCAACAGGAACCATTTCGTACTGGTTCTCCTGACTTTGTGCAGGATCTGATGGCACTACCTCATACTTTCGCTTTACTTCCATTCTCAAAACGTAAATAATAAGGATGGACCACGCCCAAGTTACCTGAATCAAGTCACCCCACTTATTATTTATTCATATCCTCTAAACATAATGTGAATTGAGTTGATGCAAGAATAATTATGCAACATACACTAGGTAACATGTTGCTAGCAACATTTGGGATTACTTTGATCTTGTATCAAATTCTTCCATAAAAAGAACAGATTTCTATTCTTAGATACAAAATCAAAGTAAGCACATTAGTTGCTAGCAATATGTTGCCTAGTGTATGTTGGGCTTAAAGTGACTAAGATTTTGTCATACTTTCATAAATATCTGATGTTATGATTAAATCACAAAGAACAGTAACAAATTATTATAATAAAATAAGTCCTATTATACACTTATTTTTGTTTAACAATGCATGCTTATTTGACATACTGTACAACTCATAAAAGCTGACAGGAGTATCTTCATCATCTTGAGGTAGTCAGTAGTGGTAGTACCAAGTACCTTGTTGAAACATGGAAGACCAGTAGCATTACAGCAATTACCTTCAAGACTACCACATCGTTTACCATCCCACAATGGATCAGATGCATAGAATATGGATTGTCATGTACCATAGTTACTGTAAGATCAAAGGGACCGCAAGGTGGTACACAAGCCATTCAGTGTACACCTAACCCACAGCCAGTTAGCAATATTCACTGCAAGATAATGAGATTCATTGGGGTATGTATTAGCAAGAGGCGAGGGTATTGGTAATAAGATTCATTGGGTAAGTTTATCAATAATGAGATGCAAATGGCAAGAGCAATCTGCCCATGCGCAGTATCCAGCACATGGCAGTAGTAGGCTAGACCCAGCTATTCGCAACTGTATTTACAAAAATAAAGCTCCTGCGGAGATAAATGCTAAAGAGAAGTTCCAAGAAGGCCTTTATTGTTTCTGTCAAGAAATAAAAGAGAGGGATAGTGTTTGATATACTAGCAAATGGGCAAAACGCGCATCCGTCCTTGGTAGATCCCATAGATCTCACAGTAAATATAGCACATATTATATGAACCATGGTTTCTCGGTGAGTACCGTATAGCGGGGTTTTTTCGAGTATGGTACAGTCTAAACCCAGAAGGACAGTTCTGTGTACCATCAGTCATATTCAGATGTCCTAGTCTTGTCCATCCTCCTCCTGAACCACACAGCTCTTCCTCCATATTACAGTAAACAGTTTTTTCCTACTTTATGTGCAACGGTATAGTTCTTTGAAGGACTGTTTGGCCAATACTTTTTTATTTCATCGCAAGATACCTCATGAGAACATGATTGCAGAGCTGATGGAATAGAACATATCAGCAGAATAGCACTACAAAATAGCAAAGACTTCTCCATATTTCCGTTATATTTTTTGTTTGTGTTATGAATAGTACACTTACAGGAAACTGTGCCACACTCTAATTCTGTATGGCATGCAATTGATTACACTGTTGCTGTTGCCAATTCAATTAGCTTTGTAATGGAAAGGAAGAACATGTAACTATGAAAGTTGCCTTTATTGAAGACAAAAAGTCTGTGCTGTAGTGGTTACTAATGCTATTGCATTGAAGCTGGCCCATTTAAATGATAGTTCTACATTTACCTATTACTATTATCATCATCATTATAATTAATTGCTGATTTTGCAATTAGATATGCTTTATAGATTTACCAATCGTAATTATTAGTGCCCACATAACCTACTGAGAGTTATATTTTGTACTTGTAATTAAAAGTTACTCTAAGGTATTACTATTACTATTACTATTATTATGATCATGATCATGATCATCATGATCATCATCATCATCATCTTACTGATGTTCCCCAAATTGTGCATATGATGCTTCGTCCACTTCTATCAACTAAAGTAATGTCTCTCTTTGATACCTAAACAAGAAAAAAAGAATAATAATCTCTATCTCTCACTCTTTATAATGTAATATTAACAACCTTTTTATTACTGGAACGGACAGTCACTGAACCCAACTCAGCAGCAGAAACACACACACCAATGACATCTGAAGAGAGAGAAAGAGAGAGGGAGAGAGAGTGGAGGGAAAACATAAGTCATACAATCCCTCTTCCTCTCTCTCTCTCCTACTCACCAATAATGCTGTCCTTAGGTTTGGATTCCAAGTCTCCAATTGACGTGAAATTAAAAGAGGCAGTTGAAGGCATGTCACTAACATCATCAAAACACTAAAATTAAAAAAAATACTTTATATCCATGTACATTTCATGTAAACATGTACATGTACACAGGGTTTTCCCACGAAACATGCTAAGTGAGCTAAACAGCAGAGCTTCATGAGCTGACAAGCACTACAATACAGTACATGGCATTTGGAGCAACTTTAAAAATTCATAAAAATCCAATCTTGATCGGAATCAGCTCAAACTTGATACACAGCATAAGAACATGTATATGTATCAAAAAAATTAGAAAGAAAAATACTCTGTACTACAGTACAGGAAGTTTGTCTCAATTTTTGAGCAATGCCAATTCACAGGCAAGAAGCTGCATGAGCACTATGCCAAAATCCAGTGGAAAACCCTACATATATAATCATAACAACAATAATACATGTACACATGTATGTCTCATGTGAACATATATACATGTACATACATGTATGTATATACATGTACATGTATATATATATATATATATATATATATATATATATATATATATATATATATATGAATATCTCTATGAATATCATTATAATGCATCATAGTGATGTAGCTACATTTTTCAAATTCCAATGCAGCTGCTTCCACTTTCGGTCCATTCTCAGTTGGGACATAGTATACACATGTACATACATACATGTACATATATACATGTACATGTAAGTCTCATATATACATGAACATGTACTCTTTTCCCTCTACCTCTTCAATGGTTGTCTCAGCTCCAAGCGTCAATTCATAATCATTGTTAGCATAATATATTTTATTGGCTGGTTTGATACGACCTCTCGACACGTAATAAACCTATTAATATTCATTAATTAATGGTAGGTGTGGTCTGATTATTGACCTTGTTCACTTCAACATTTGGAAAGAAACGATCAGCGTCTTCATTGAATGCTGTAGCCCTGATCTCACCCTAACAGAGAGAGAAGGAAGAAAGATAGAATGATTATTATTATTATTATTATTATTAATTATTAAATAAAGTATGTTTTTCCTTACAGAATGGTCAACAAACTCTAGCGTCAAAATACGACCTTCTCCACGAGAATTATTATAATGTCTTAGAGGAGGTTTTGAAGTGACCCGCGCCTTTATCGTCCACCTGAGAAGAGAAGAGAGAGAGAAAAAGATTTAAGGTAAAAAGGAGGAGAGTAAATAGTGTCCTTAAAATTAGATAAAAATTTAATATTAAAATTAAAACTAAATCATAAAATTAAAAATAAATTAAAATTATAAGAATTAAAACTGTGCATAAAATTAAAAATAAATAATTAGGTCAAAATTGAAAATCAAATGTAAAAATTAAAAATAAATCAAAAATTACTTGAGTAGCTTACTTATTCTGGTATGGATTCAATGCAGTTATAGGCACAACATTCTTAGTACCACCCCCAGGTGACTGCATTAAATTACTGGCCCCTCCCATTCCTCCTGTCCTTTGAGCCGAGTTACCATAAAATCTAGGCGGAGTCTGAATCGGCTGAGGCGCAACTGGTGCTGGTGCCACACCCACTTGTGAGCGTTGAGCAAGAGGAGGGCGGGCTAAAGGCTCGTCTTTGACAGTTGGAGTAGTGGAATTAGAGTCAGCACTGTCGGAGTTAAGCTGACGAGGAGTTCCTAACATCCCACCAACATCTTGAGCACTGTACAGCACAGTGAGTTTAATGAATATCATTACTCTATGGAGAAAAGGAGCAGAAGTGACTTTGTATGTATTTTAATACAAAAAGAACAATTGAATTCTTTCTCTCTCTTTTTACTCTAAATTTTACACTTTTATCTTCTTTCTATTATACTAATTCAGTTAAATATAGCACATGTTGCTAAATATAAGTATGACGATTTACTAAAATTAGGCACGAGTAATGAGGAGATTGTTATTTCACTTACTTTTTGGCACCAATGGAATTTATCAGCATCTTGTCAACACGAACAATGCAATATTTGCTGATCTCGTTTGAAGTGATCTTCTCATTTAACTGAGTAGCCAACATTCCTGAATATTAAAATATATACATAAATCACTTTAATTAAAAGCATTAGTATTTTTTTAATGTATTTACGTCAAAATTACATGTAAATATTTAAAATACATGTACATGTAGACATTAAAATAAAAAATTAGAATTTATTATCATTTAAATTAGTATTTTAAGTGGGTGTGGTGCTAATAACACATATACGTGTACATGTAATGTACATACCTGCTCCACAATGAATACCATCTGATACTTGTATTCGATACTTTTGGGCTCCGCCTCCACGAGAATCATTTGTAAAACCTTTAATACCCTATTTAAATAGAACCTGTCACGTGAGGATCACGTGACTTTTAGGGAACTCACCAGAATCTGTAATCGAGGGCTTGGAGGAGCCTGTCCTTCCATTGAAGCCTACAAGAAAGAAAAATAAGCTTAAATATTAGTGTGGCTACTTTAATAGCACCGCCGGATAAGAGAGAGACATCAAATTGGGCCATTTTCACTCGCCTCTCTTCACAAAGTACCGCCAAAAACTGCGAAACATAGACCACGCCTTTGGTAGGTCACGTGATGCAGTCACGTGACTATTGACATAATAACTTTTAATTAGTTAGCTTGCTTCCAGCCTCACCCTCAATTTGCAGAGTTTGCAGAGGTGGTTGTGTTATCTCGCTCCCTCTTTCCCTCGCCACTTTTTTATATCCTTGATGGCTGACATTTTCGTTGATAGGCTCGAAGAGTTTAGGAGAAAAGTAAGAGTTGACTGTAAGGTAGCTGTATCTGTTGAAACTCTTATCCTTTAGAATAAGGAAATAGAAGAGGATGAGAAAGAGTATGAGGAGGATGTGGTGCTTCTTGAGGTCAGACATTATGTAACCTCACATTCTGTTATTATTGCTTTATTGTATGATATTGCTTAAGTAAATGTAGTACATGTAATGTAATAATTGCAAAACACATTTTAATTTACTGCATTTCTTAGGCTTCTGAATTGAATCGGAAAGTAGATGAGATTGAGTTGATGTTAAATGAAGTTCGCGACCTTCAAGGTAAAATTGTCACAAACCTATCAAGTCAAAATGGAGGTACACCTGTTTGTCTTCTTTTTTATGAAACTATTATTATGGCTTTATTCTCCTGCACAGATTTGAAAGAGAGGCATGCAAAGCTTCTGGCAGAGATCAAGAAGCTGTCACAAACTGTTCAGAAAGGATTAAAGCGTAAATAGCTAAACATGCATGCTAATTAGTTCAATTTTCTCTTATTAATTTTTTAGGCTTTCAGGATGACATTAAACGTGATGAACTGGGCCCTGAAAGAAATTCAGCTGACCTAAGAATAAAGAAAAGTCATGTAAGTTATCTGCCTAGTATTGTAATTTGATTTTAAAAATCAACTAACTCGTTATAACGCAATAAAAAATTGCAATATTATTTGTATATACTTGTAGTGTTCTGCCTTGAGCCGTAAACTAAAGAATATCATGTCAACCTATGCTCAGCTGGAGGAACAGCACAAAGAAAAGTGCAAGGATCTGATAAAAAGACAAATGCGAATAGGTAGTATGACTATTATTGTATGACTAACATAAAACTTATATTAATGATTATGCAGTTGATTCTAAAGCTGATGTATCTGATGAAAAAATTGAAGAAATGTTGGAGTCAAATGAAGTGTCCGTATTCACTCAAGATGTGAGTTCATTATGCAATTTTATTCCTGTTTGTGTTATTCTAATTATTATATTTAGGTATTGATTCAAACATCTCAGAAGAAACAAGTTCTTGATGAAGTAGAGGCTCGAAGAACAGAAATACGTGAACTGGAGCAAAATTTAAAAGTATTAGTCTATTGAATTTAAAATTTACTAATCGTTTGATTTAGGAACTTTACGAAATGTTCTATGACATTATGCTTCTCATTGATTCTCAAGTAGGGCATTACCAATTGATCAACTATACTGTGCATATCATAGGGAGACCTTGTAGATAATATTGAATATAATGTTGAAAAAGCAGGAGCCTATGTTGAATCTGGTGCAAAAGCAGTAGTTGGTGCAGCTAGAATGAAGAAAAAGAACACAAGGGTAGGAAATATTCAAATAGTTATTATAGAAATGATAATCTTAATAAATTCTCCATTTTTCTTTAATTTCCTTTTTTTTATCCTTGCAGTTGCGTTGGATTATCTGCTGTGTAGTGACCACTATCATCATTGTTCTGGTTATAGCTGTAGCCATCATAGCAGTTGTAGCTGTTTATCTTCTGAGGGGTAATAACACTGACATTACTGTGCAGAATCCGGTTAACAGAGAACTCTCAGAACTATCACAAAGCTACATATAATTTTTGCTGCAACATACAATAATGTACAATATATTGCATCACTTCCATTGCTTTTAACAAAGTTTTTTTTCAACAATGCAAGACCAGCCCCACCCACTACAATAATTGTGTTGAGCAGAGAGGTAGCTCAGAGGAGGTATGACACTGTTGACCTTTCATTAATAAAGACGATACTGCGGATACTGCTAGGACCACGCCTACACACGTGGTCTCACAAGTGACAATCATGGGTAGAGAAAAGAAGAAAGTAAGCCACTAATCCCTTTTATTTTGTCTTATTTCTACACATTAATAGGGAGAGAGTGGGCTTGCAACTACCTGCTACTCACACAGTCAAGCAATGAGGAAACTACAGATATCAATGCCGCAATTCAGGTCATTAACTATTAAATATAGACCACGCCTTTGCTAGGTCACATATGACTGTTGATATAATAACTTTTAATTAATTAGCTTGCTTCCAGCCTCACCTTCAATATGGAGGGTTTGTGTTCTCTCTCTCCCTCTTTCTCTCGTCCCTTGATGGCTGACATTTTTGTTGATAGGCTCGAAGAGTTTAGGAGAAGAGTAAGAGTTGACTATAAGGTAGTTGCATCTGTAAAACTTTTATCTTTTAGAATAAGGAAATAGAAGAGGATGAGAATGAGTATGAGGAAGATGTGGTACTTCTTGAGGTCAGACATTATGTAACCTCGCATTATGTTATTATTGGTTTATTGTATAATATTGCTTCAGTAAACGTAATAGATTAATATCTCCTGTTGTAATAATTGCAAAACACATTTTGATTTATATACTGTCTTTAGGCTTCTGAATTGAATCGAAAAGTGGATGAGATTGGGCTGAAGTTGAATGAAGTTCGTGAACTTCAAAATGAAATGTTCACAAACCCACCAGGTCACAATGGAGGTACACCTGTCATTCTTGTTTTATGCAACTATACTCTTTATTCTGCTGCACAATAGATTTGAAAGAGAGGCTTGCAAAGCTTCTGGCAGAGATCAAGCAGCTGTCACAGACTGTTCAGAAAGGATTAAAGCGTAAATAGCTAAGCATGCATGCTATAAGTTCAATTTTTTATTAATTTACTAGGCTTTCAGGATGACATTAGACGTGATGAACTGGGCCCTGAAAGAAATTCAGCTGAACTAAGAATTAAAAAAAGTCATGTAAGTTATCTGCCTAGTGTTGTAGTTTGATTTTTTAAAAATGAACTAGCTTGTTATATGAGGCAATAATAAGTTGCAATATTATTTATACTTGTAGTATTCTGCCTTAAACTGTAAACTAAATAATATCATGTCAGTCTATAGTCAGCAGGAGGAACAGCACAAAGAAAAGTGCAAGGATCTGATAAAAAAACAAATGCGACAAGGTAGTATGACTATTATTGTATGACTAATATAATATTTATATTAATGATTATGTAGCTAATAAAGCTGATGCATCTGATGAAAAAATTAAAGAAATGTTGGAGTCAAATGAAGTGTCTATATATACTGACGATGTGAGTTTATTATGCATTTTTATTGCTGTTTGTATTATTGTAATAATTATATTATTTAGATATTAATTGATAAATCTCAGAAGAAACAAGTTCTTGATGAAGTTGAGGCTCGAAGAACAGAAATACATGAACTGGAGCAAAATTTAAAAGTATCAGTCTCTTGAATTTATAATTTAATAACCTTCTGATTTAGGGACTTTATGACATGTTCCATGACTTTATGCTTCTCATTGAGTATCAAGTAGGATATTAATCACAATTGATCAATTGTACTCAGCATATTTATACATTTATGTATATAGGGAGATCTTGTTGATAATATTGAATATAATGTTGAGAAAACAGCAGCCTATGTTGAATCTGGTACAAAAGCAATAGTTGCTGCATCTAGATTGAAGAAAAAGAACACAAGGGTAGGAAATATTCAAATAGTTATTATAGAAATGATAATCTTAATAAATTCTCCATTTTATCTTTAATTTTCTTTTTTATCCTCACAGTTGTGTTGGATTATCTGCTGTGTAGTGACCACTATCATCATTGTTCTGGTTATAGCTGTAGCCATCATAGCAGTTGTAGCTGTTTATCTTCTGAGGGGTAATAACACTGACATTACTGTACAGAATCCGGTTAAAAGAGAGCTTTCAAAACTATCACAAAGCTTCATATAATTTTGCTGCAACATAAAGTTGTATTGTACAATATGTATGCATATATATTGCATCAGCTTCATTGCTTTCAACAAAAAAAATTTTTAGCAATGCAAGACCAGCCCCACCCACTAAATAATTTGCGTGGGTGATGAGCAGAGAGGTAACTATCCGGATAAAAACGATGATCAGGATACTGAATAGACCACGCCTACACACGTGGTCAATCATGGGTAGAGAAAGAAAGAAAGTAAGCCACTAATGCCTTATATTTTGTCTTATTTCTACACATTAATAGGGAGAGAGTGGGCTTGCAACCACCTGCTACTCGCGCAGTCAAGCAATGAGGAATCTACAGATATCAATGCCGCAATTCAGGTCATTAACCATGAAACATAGACCACGCCTTTGCTTGGTCACATGACTGTTGATATAATAACTTTTAATTAATTAGCTTGCTTCCAGCCTCACCTTCAATTTGCAGAGTTCTCTCTTTCTCTTGCCCCTTTCTATATCTTTAATGGCTGACATTTTTGTTGATAGGCTCGAAGAGCTTAGGAGAAGAGTAAGAGTTGACTATAAGGTAGCTGTATCAGTTAAAACTCTTATCCTTTAGAATATGGAAATAGAAGAGGATGAGAAAGAGAATGAGTATGAGGAAGATGTGGTGCTTCTTGAGGTCAGACATTATGCCTAGCATTCTGTTATTATTGCTTTATTGTATGATACTGCTTAAGTAAATGTAGTAGATTAATATCTCCTAGTGTTGTAATAATTGCAAAACAAATTTTGATTTATATACTGTCTCTAGGCTTCTGAATTGAATAGAAAAGTGGATGAGATTGAGCTGAAGTTGAATGAAGTTCGTAGTCTTCAATATGAAATTTCCACAAGTCCATTAAGTCAAAATGGAGGTACACCTGTTTGTCTTGGTTTTTATGCAACTATACTCTTTATTCTGCTGCACAATAGCTTTGAAAGAGAGGTATGCAAAGCTTCTGGCAGAGATTAACCAGCAGTCACAAACTGTTCAGAAAGGATTAAAGCGTAAATAGCTAAGCATGCATGTTAATAAGTTCAATTTTTAATTAATTATTTAGGCTTTCAGGATGACATTAAACGTGATGAACTGGGCCCTATAAGAAACTCAGCTGAACTAAGAATAAAGAAAAGTCATGTAAGTTATCTGCCTAGTATTGTAGTTGATTTTTAATTAAACATCAACTAGCTTGTTATATGAGGCAGTAAAAATTTTTAATATTATTCATACTTGTAGTATTCTGCCTTGAGCCGTAAACTAAAGAATATCATGTCAGTCTATACTCGGCTGGGGGAACAGTACAAAGAGCAATGCAAAGATGTGATAAAAAAACAAATGCGAATAGGTAGTATGACTGTTATTATATGACTAATATAATATTTATATTAATGATTATTCAGTTGATCCTACAGCTAATCTATCTGATGGAAAAATTGAAGAAATGTTGGAGTCAAATGAAGTATCTGTATTTCATGAAAGTGTGAGTTTATTATGCATTTTTATTGCTGTTTGTATTATTGTAATAACTATATTATTTAGATATTAATTCAACCATCTCTGAAGAAACAAGTTCTTGATGAAGTAGAGGCTCGAAGAACAGAAATACGTAAACTGGAGCAAAATTTAAAAGTATTGGTCTATTGAATATATAATTTACTAACCTTCTGATTTAGGAACTTTATGACATGTTCTATGACTTCATGCTTCTGAATGAGCCTCAAGTAGGACATTAATCACAATTAATCAACTATACTGTGTATATTTATACATTTATGTATATAGGGAGATCTTGCTGATAATATTGAATATAATGTTGATAACGCAGCAGCCTATGTGGAACCTGGTACACAAACAACAGTTACTTCAGCTAGAATGATGCAAAACGAGAACACAAGGGTATGGAATATTCAAATATAATGGAAATGATAATCTTAATAAATTCTCCATTTTTTGACTTCATTTTTTATCCTCACAGCTGCGCTGGGTTATCTGCTGTGTAGTGCTGTAGCCATCATAGCAGTTGTAGCTGTTTGTCTTCTGAGGGGTAATAACACTGACATTACTGTACAGAATCCGGTTAACAGAGAACTCTCAGAACTATCACAAAGCTTCATATAATTTTTGCTGCAACATACAATAATGTACAATATATTGCATCACTTCCATTGCTTTTAACAAAGTTTTTTCAACAATGCAAGACCAGCCCCACCCACTACAATAATTTGGGTGGGTGTTGAGCAAAGCGGTAGCTATCCGGATAGAAACAATGCTCCGGATATTGCTTGGACCACGCCTACACACGTGGTCTCACAAGTACAATCATGGGTAGAGAAAAAAAGAAAGTAAGCGGCTAATACCTTTATTTTATCTTATTTCTACACATTAATAGGGAGAGAGTGGGCTTGCAACCACCTACTACTCACGCAGTCAAGCAATGAGGAAACTACAGATATCAATGCCTGAATTCAGGTCAGTTAATAAGATCACGTGATCATTAACCACTCCCATTCCACAGGCGTCTCTGCATCTTCAAGGGTATTTATCCTCAAGAGCCTCGTCATCGACGAAAGGTCAGCAAGGGTAGCTCGGTCTACAAGACGTACTATTACCGTAAAGACATTGCTTGGTTGGCACACGAGCCTCTACTGCAAAAAGGAAGGGACTTTAAGATATTTGTCAAGAAGCTTAAGAGAGCTTTCAATGACGACGACAAAGTTAAAATTGCGAGTCTCGAGGAGCACAGACCGTTGTACACTCTTGACCGTATGGTGAAGGAGAGGTATCCAACTTTTGTGGATGCCTTGAGAGATATTGACGATGTACTGACTATGGTGTCATTATACAGTACATTATCATCTCTTAAGATAAAGGTATGAGATTGTAGTAGTATCTATTTGTTTATTTGTTTGTTTGTTTTTTAGGCGTCTGTGAGTCAGTTATGCAAGAGGCTATTATTAGAATTCATGCATTACATCATAGCCTCAAAATCTCTTAGGAAGGTGTGGCAATCATCAATTATTAATATCCATTATTATTATTATTGTATGTGTAGGTATTCATATCAATTAAAGGTATTTATTATCAAGCTGAAATACAAGGGCAGACTATAACATGGCTTACACCACATCAGTTTCCTCAAAGAGTAAGAAATAGTTTCTTTTTGTCTTCTCTTTTGGATACACTTCCCTTATTTTTCCTTTATATTTTCTCTCTTAGATTCCAAGGGAAGTTGATTTTCGTATCATGAACACTTTTGTCGAGTTCTATACAACACTACTGACGTTTGTCAACTTTAGATTGTTTCATTCTCTCAACTTACGTTATCCACCTCAGGTAAGCATTAGTGGGTGTGGCTCACCATTATATAGCAATTGTCATGTTTTTTTTCTAAAAATTGGTTCCAAAATTACTCCAATTTTTTACATTTTCTTGATATCTATCTTGTTATGCTACATGTACAGAATTAATACCAAACATCATTATATTTATAAATGTAACTTGTTTTCTTCAATTTTTAGTTGGAGGGATATTTTTCTACTGAGCTTTCTCTCCAGCTGCCCTCACTCCTAGTCAATCCGAATGAAGTTGAGTATGAAAATGATGGAGATAAAGGGGAATATAGAGAAGTGAGTGTTCTATTTAATGCACACTTTATTATCTGTGTTGTGTGTAGCTTCTAGAGTCTCTCTCTCATTCACTTGTTAAGATCCCTGAAACACCAACAGGTTTGTTAATCAGAGTTTTCAATTTCCAGTTTTTGAGCAAATTTCATCAAAAATGTCTAGGAGAGAATTCTTTATTTTTATAATTTATTCTGATGCATATACATGTTCTTATGTTGTGTAGAAAGTTTGAGCTGATTCCGATCAAAATTAAATTTTTTATGGATTTTTAAAGTTACTCCAAAATCAGGCAAAAGTCCCTGTACTATAGTACAGGGTCACTGGCCAAATTTCATCAAAAATGTCTAGGAGAGAATTCTTCATTTTTATAATATTTTCTGATGCATATACATGTTCTTAAGTTGTGTAGAAAGTTTGAGCTGATTCTGATCAAAATTAGATTTTTTAATGAATTTTTAAAATTAGTCCAAAAGCTGCACGTGCTATTATAACTCATGAAGCATGCTTTTAGCTAACGTAGCATGCTTTGTAGAAAACCCTGGCGATATTGATAATAATAGTGAAAAATAATTTATATCGAAAATGTATTTTTCCTTTCCCAGCTGATACTGATGACCTAATTGAGGAAGATATACCAACAGATTTAGACGTAATAATAATCAAATAAAGCTAAATTATAAGTGATTTATTTTACTAGCCGGAGGAGCAAGCTCGCCGTGACAAAGCAAGAGAAGAACGAGAGAAACTCGACGAATTTAAAACTTTATTTGAAGGTCTCAAGTTCTTCCTCTCTCGTGAAGTTCCCAAAGAATCGCTCACTTTTATAATCAAGTAGAGACTATTAATTTTACACGTAGAAAAAAGGTTTATCGTTTCTTTAAAGGTGTTTTGGTGGGAGCGTTTCCTGGGACCCATCTTGTGGGCGTGGTTCTACTTATCCTGAATCAGACGAGCGTATAACGCATGAGATTGTTGATAGACCGTCAATGAACCATTCCTACTTATCAAGGTCTGCTGTAGAATAGTTGATGTAGTTTTAAATGTTAATATTGTTACTATTGTATACTTTCATACCTTGTCTCTCATACTGTTTCTTAATCTTATTCTTTGTGTTTACATCCTTCATTTCTTTCTCTCTTTTTTTGGTTTTCTTTTACCCAGGGTTTATATACAGCCTCAGTGGGTCTATGATAGTATTAATTTCCGTAAACTCCTGCCAACGGACAAGTACTCACCTCAGACCTCCCTCCCTCCTCATCTCTCTCCTTTCACAAGAGACGGTGAAGGTGATTACATACCACCAGATAAGATGATGCTGGCAGAAGATAAAACCGAAGAACAAGAAGAGGAAGAGGAAGGAGAGGAGGAAGATGAGGATTTAGAAGAGAGAGAGGAGGAGGAAGACTTGGAGGAGAGGGAGGATGAGGGAGAGGGCGAGGAAGACGAAGATGTTGAAGCTTTAAAACCTCCTTCACCTAAAAGAAGAAAATTACCTGTTAGCTTTTGAATGAATCTTTCTCCCCCCTCTCTCTCTTTAACATCACTCAACATTGTTTCACAAACTATTTACCTATTCCTCCATTTCTTTGTTTATTATAGATTGCACCTGCCATGAATCTACCAGTAGGCTCTGTGGTGGAAGGAGATGGAGTGAGTAAAGAAAAAGATGAGGAGACTCAGAGAATGGAGGCCGAGGCCAAGCAAGAGAGAGAGGAGAGGAAACTAGCAGTGATGATGATGACTAGGACCAGACGGAAACTGTATGACAGGATAATGGAGAAGAGGAACAAGAAATCAAGAAGGGTGAGTTTCAAGTTTTTGTAGTCATGTTTGATGGTGGAATTTTTGTACTGATAATGATGATCAATAATTCATTATTTTTTGTTACGTGTGTATTGTGTAAGTTGTTTTTTAATTTCTTTTAGGTGAGAGAGCTCAAGGAAAAGAGAGAAGAATATAATAAAGAAATGAAAAAACAAAAATCCTCTACCAAGTAATTTTAATTAACTTATTGATTAATTATTAATACTTATTATTAAAAAATGAAAGTGGTAGAATTTAACACTTTTTGTGAGACTAATGATAGGAGTTACCTTCTTAGTGTAGTAGCTGATAGTCAAAGCGATTGATTCTGTCTGTCATTAGGTAACTTAACATTTTGATCAATGAAAATTACTTCTAAAAACTCTATTTTACTACAAATTATTTATATCTATAGATAGTATATTATTGTGTCACTCATACACAAAATTCAATATTCAATTGTCTTGAGTCTCTTGATGTCGACAAGAGCCAATGCCAACAGCAATACTCACAATGATAATTATTATAATGATAATCACTAGGGCAACAGGCAGGGTTATGATTAGGAGAAATATAGCTATCACTATTGTAGCAATTCCACACATCATCCATTTTAACTATAGATGGGGAGGAAAGTGGATGAGAGTGGTTGATAGCTAGGTGTGGTCTTACACTGGTTTTTTTGGGATAATTTCTTGCTATCTCTATCGGTTCTGTGACTTCTGGTACATAATCTTTTGTGGCTTTTGGTACGTAATCTTTTGTATTTTCTACATTGTGCTCAATATTGTCTGCTATAAAATCATTCTCATCCTAATAAGAGGGTGTGGTGGTTAGTTTGTGATTGATGGGTGGTTGTCTCACCTGTGATTCATCATTTAGGAGCACTGTCATCTCATGAAACATGTCATGGAGCTCCTGATAAGAAATATGATTTCTGAGACTGACCAATAGTTGTGTGTAAGATAATACTTACTTTCACATTTTTCTCTAGTTCAGAGATCTTTCTTGCTTCAACCTCTTTAAGTGTTTGTCTTTCTTGATTAGTTTGTTTCAATATCTGAGAAGAAAATTAACTATAGGGTGAAAATGCTAGCACCACAACAAACTTCTTTTGTATAGTAGTACATTGTCTATGAAACTCAAATACATGAAAAAGCTTTTTTCAAGTAATTTTTTTATATGAATTATTATCTCTATGCACTCACATCTTCCTGTGTCAAGGCTATTCCGCTCTCAATTTGTGAGACCAGTTCCTCAAATCTGTCATCCGAAATGGATGTATAATGAATACCAACTATTGTAATTAGTCAATTAATAGAAATAGATAATAGATCTAATGTATTTATACTTTTACCTATCTGTAGCTGTCTTCTAAGCATCCCCCTGTACTTTTCTTTGTTTTGCTCTTCCAGCTGTTGATATTCTAACACGAGTCTCTTTAACTTTTGTCTTAATGCTGCTTCCTATATGTTAGTACATATCAGCCAATATACTCCAGCAGAGTACTTTTATCTCTCTTCCTCCTTCACTCTCTTTTCTAAATTTACTTGAGCTTTTTTGATCCTAAACTCAGCATTATGTCTGTTTGATCTCAACTCATTGGTAATCTCCTTACTCAAGCCTTAGGGAGGGTGGCAGAGGTATCCAAAGGAAAGAGTACATAATTAAAAAAACAGGAAAATAAACTGCATTAAAATACTTTTCAATCCTTTATAAATATTTAGTGAGATTTGTTTGATTTCATTTGTCACCTCTTGATATCTTTTTTTTAAAGCTACAAAGGTATTAACAAATACTAATTGTTTATAAAAATTTTTATATTATACTCACCACTTGATTCACGAACATTTTCTTGAATTTGCCTCATTTCATCAAGGTTCTGCTGTAGCCTTTCTAAATTTCTATTCATTTGATTGACCTATACATTGCAAGAGCTTACAAAGTCTCTTGCCTTGTCCTTTTGTGGGGCACAATGCTAGCAGAGAGAAAGTGGGAACATGCAAATATTTGTAGTCAGCCAGTCTGAGCCAGAGATTGTCCATACTCACTTGCTGATGTGCATTGTGTTATCTATATGGTTATAATATTTAGCCAGAAGATCAGACAGAACTGAGCATAGAAAGTCTCTGCTTATCTTAAGCCATAATAATTTGTTTATGGGCCATGCTACCGTGCCTTAAATATTATAGAATTTAGCTATATAATATAGTATAGTGTAGTAGGCTGGTAGCAGTTAGAAAATTATACTACAGTTCTTTCCATGGCAGGCTAGCCTTCTTATTGTATGATGCATGGTTACATTATATGTGAAGTGATACCGTTTGAAGGAATCCATCAATTAATGCAGGGCTCACAACTGTGCAATCACCATCTTCATCTTCAAGATCAATACTCTATGATACATGTAGAATAAGATATCTGATAAAAGTAAATTAAGATTTTTAATTGATAAGTCACTAGTCTTAATGAACTTGACCCTATACATGTACTTGCATCTAGGTCTAGAATACCCTATGTCACACAGCCACAGTTATGGAGCCTGCCAAAGGCTCGTAACATAATAATTATTATTAATGAATATTAAAAATAATATTATCAGAAAGGACATGCAAGCCTTGAAATTGAACTAGGGAAGATCGAGTTGAAACAATCCTTCATTATTCTATTATACAGCACTATTTAAAAATCAGAAGTGCCCTGAAGGACAGCAAGAACATGTTTTGCAGCCTTGCAATTACTATTTAAATTAAAATTTTAAAAGCAGTAATGATCTTTACTTTAGTTATTAGGCTTACCGTGTCTTTATCCGCACGCAGTTCAGCCAGCCTGTCAGTCATTACTTCCATCTCTGAGCATAAAGCGTAGACTATGCTCTGAATGAGTCGCAACTGTGGACTCTTTGTTTCCATAAACCCGCAATTGTGTTCTCACATTTGTCAAATCAAACAGCCACTCCACAATTAAATTCATTGGTTCTCGGTACTCTAGCTGCTAGCTCTATTAAAAATTAATTTTATTCATTTTAGACACTAATGGCGGATGCTCTAGTGACTTATAGTGAAAGTGATTCTGAAGGAGAGTTGGGAGAGGAGGTTGAGCTACAGTCCGAGTCTGATGATGATGACATTGATAAAGTTCCTGAAGAAAAATTACAATCATTAGGTGACTGATAAAAATAATTAAGAATTTTAATGATTAACCACAAAAATGGCTCTAAACCTTTAAAAGTTTTTATTTCATTTACTAATCCATGCCCTGTACTATGTCCCATGCTATGTAGAATTTCACTTGATTCAGATCAGTAGTTTTTGAGTAATTTCTATACCACCTACTATCTTGCAACAAAAATGGCTTTTAAAACTCTCATTATTATTATTATACATTATTTTTATTAATGACAACATGTGCTGTTCTTAAATCTTAATCCACAGAGTTCAACGTATCTCTACGTGACATGCTTTGCAATCCTCACCTGAGGAAAGTTCTCACTGGACTAGATAAACATCCAGACCCAGCCTCCATTCTAGACCGGCTAATGGAAGTACCAATATTTAAAGAATTTGCTGACGAATGTCTCAAGATATGTGGAGAGAGTGAGAATGATGCATAGATGTTCAGTATTGTGACTATCGTGCAACTTGAAATTGACTTATTTTCATTTTAACACTTAATTCTCAAAATTTCACTTACATTATTGATGATTGATAATGATAACATTTAATTTTGTAAATAATGAATTAATAATGATAATAATAATGTTGATTATGATTATGATGATAGTAATAAAAAGGCAATGAATAATGATAGGAATTAGAGAAAGCAAAATTGAAATAATAATAATGATAATGACTATTGCACGTACATTTAAATTTAAAATAATTAAATTGTTGATAATAAATAAATCCCAATGACGATTACACTCGTGTGTAATATTAATAACGATAATCATAAACACATAAGCTCCAATTATCACCATATAATCCTCAATTCCTTTACTCCACTGTATCGTGGGATGGTAGGAGAATAGCCAGTATTGATTCAGATGTATCAACTTCCCTTAACGACCTCTTACTAGACCCCCTACCCTGTACAACAGAAGCCCCAATAGCAGCTGCAATTACTATAGCAATCACAATTCCCAGTATCACAGCAGTCACCACTCCACATATAATCCATTTTAACTATAAGGGAAAGAGTATGTTAATGGGCGTGGTCAAAGGGTGTGGTCTTACCCGGCGATTTTTGCTGGCATATATTCGAGCTTTTGTCGTCTCCTCTGTTCCTTTCATGACGTACACGGCTGCTGTTTCTACGTTATGCTGGATATTATCTATAAGGTCACCCTATTAATATTCATAAGTGGGTGTGGTTAGTGTCATTAACGAGCCATAGTCTCACCTGTGACTCAACGAGGAGCATCATGTCATAAAACATGTCATGGAGTTCCTAATAAGGGCGTGGTTACGGAGGGTAAAGCAATATAATTGTGCACTCACTTTTATGTTTTCTTCTAGTTGGAGGATTTCTCTTTTTCTTGCTTCAACCTCGTCCAGTGCCTGTCTCTTCTGAGCCGTTTGAGTTAATATCTGAAAAGAATATTTTAATTACTTGTACACACATGTCCATGTACATGTACATGTACATGTACATGGACATGGTATTTTGAAATGGAAATTAAACATTAAATATTTTATATTGTCTAGGAGAGCTATATCTACATGTACAATTGCAAATTATTAATTTTAGTCAATGACATATTTCCATGACATATTTTCTAGTGTTAGTACATGTAGATGTACATTCAAATATTACGTCTTGTGTGAAGATTGACAAATCCTGAGACTCTAGTAACTCCTCAACCTTGTCATCCGAAGGATTTTGTGAGGGATCAACTATTGTATAACAGATATTCATAATAATAGTTATTGCAGTATATTTTATACTCTTACCTGTCTGTAACTGTCGTTTGATTACTTTCTTACACTTTTCTCTATGCTGTTCCTCCAGCTGGTTATATTCCAACATGACGGCCTTTAACTTTTGACTTAAAGCTGCTGCCTATAAATATCATATTATATTATCTGCTTCTGCTATTAGTGTATTAGTATGAATTGGACTCTCTACTCTTGTCTCTGTCTCTTTTTTGGATTTACTTGACTCTTTTTTATCCTAAACTCAGCATTGTGTCTGTTTGGTCCTAGTTCATCATGTTTTATTTCTTCATCCAATCCTTAGGGTAAGAAAGAAGGAGAGAAAGAGAGAGAGAGAGAGAGAGAGAGAGAGAGAGAGAGAGAGAGAGAGAGAGAGAGAGAGAGAGAGAGAGAGAGAGAGAGAGAGAGAGAGAGAGAGAGAGAGAGAGAGAGAGAGAGAGAAGGAATATTACATTAATATATACATGTACATGTACAGGTCAGTGTATAATGACTTTTTTTTAATAATGTTTTTACTTTTCAATCCTCTATGGACAGTCTGTGATAACTGTTTCACTTCATCCATGAGCTCTGCATGTCTTTCTTTAGCAACTACAATCACAATAATAAAGAACCATTTTACTTACAACACTTTGACCACATATGTACTGTATGTACATGAATCTCCTACACTACATTACAGTGATTACACAGGCTTCCATATTGCATATACATGTACATGTACATCTCACTATTTGTTTGTTTTGGTCTATAATTAGTAACATAACTAATTAAAATACTATGAGCTATTATTAGTAACGACAAACTACAATAGTCCATGGCTAATAGATTTCACTGATAAACGGTGCCGTGCGTGTTGCTGCTGTCTAGAGTAAGCTGTGAGTAATTATAATAATAAAATTATGAAAACATTATTACTACATTTGTATGTACTATGTGGTAGTACTATGAATACTAGTACACTTGGCTGTAATGAACATGCTTTGTTATTCTTACTATCAGTATCATGTAGGTGTTAGTGTACTTTTACTACTAAAATAATAATACACACCTATATTATAGGATATTTGAACTTCTAATCTTTAATTTGTGCCTGACCCATTGAAAAAAAGACTTCCAAATTTTGCATTTAAGCTTTTATGGGAAAAATTTGACTTCTAAAAAGTTATCCATTTTTGTCATAACAATAATGATAATTTCTTGATCTATTTATTTATTCATTTCATTATTCTGACCTTTGTTTGCTGTGGCAGGTTTCGTGATGATGTCATCTTGGACTTGCTTTATCTCGTCTAGCTTCTGTTGTATCTTTTCTGTATTCCTACTCATCTGATTGACCTACAGGTGCATGTACATGTAACAGGGAGAGGAAGAGGAAAAGAGTAAGATGAAAGCTACATAATTACATATACATACATGTATAGTAAGTAAAGTAGAATTGGGAATAAGGTTATGTATACATGTGTGTATATGTGCTTATTAGATGTACATATAAACTTATTCATTGGCATAAAAACCACAAGAGGTTGTCATCATTTGACTTGCTAAACTAACATGCTGAATAGCATAACAGGCTACTTGAATATGTACACACACAGACACATACACACTGTTCAATGTATATGTACAAGGCATTATTATTATATTGAATGATACCCTGTGCATGAGAACTACAAGCCAAGATATTATGGACTACAAAGTATTGATGAGTGCCTACATGTATATCAATCATGCTGTATCATCATACCTCCATATATAAAATATATAAATGAATGACGCTCAATACATTTGTCCTTTTAGTGTCAATCATACTTTATGTATTGGATTTATGAATGGTAATACTGATGCTTATAGTCCAATGTAGTTACAGTACTATTGCTGTTATGTGTAATGATAGAGGGGACATTGGACAAATAAACTTTGATAAAGATAACAATCCTGGCTCTAATATATACACACAGTGCATTTTCATTATGAGTGTCATTATGTGTGTGATTGTTCGTACAGTTTGGAAGAATCCCTCAAATGAATAGTCACCATCTTCATCTTCCAGGTCAGGGCTCTAGTAGAAAATCAACATTGTACAATTAAAGATAAGATACAATTGAAAATAAGAAATTCTGTTATGTTTTATTTGCTTACCACATCTCGAACTCCCAGTTCATTAAGCCTATCCGTCATAACAGCCATCCTGCTGACTGAGCTGTACTGTGGTTTTAGACTGACGCAAACACTGCCGGGACAAGATAGCAAGACAAGCTAATTTTATTTAGTCTAGGAGTCCAGTGTGAGTTAAGTTAACCGCTCCTTCTTATTCTTTTCCTAGTGTTTCTCCTGTTTCTTTCTCTGACTCAGTAAAGACGGAACCAGAACTCAAGCAGCTTAGCGCAGAGCGGCAGTCGGCAGAGGTATGAAAATCGAGCTCTAGCCAATAATTATTATTTAATAGGCGTGGCTGAATATTTTAGGCGTGGCTTGTTAAAATAATATTTTTTTGGATTTTCAATGTTCTAAATCTGTTGCAGTTTCTTGTAGAACTGTTCTGATATCTTTTAGCTTGCACTGCAAAAGAGAATGCATAGTAACAGCTTATGCAAGTCACACATACCTCTGGAATGGGGAAATCAGGTTTGTTCGGTGCATTATTAGTCTCATAATGGTAGTCAACCATTGAACCACACTTTGCAATGTCATTGTACCAGACTCCAGTGTATATCTGCCCTTTATCTAAATATAGGTATTTTCCATCTCCATGTTTCATGTCGTCCTTCCACAATCCTTCATAGCGGTTCCCATTAGCTAATTATAAAAAAGAATAATATAAAATTGATTGCTTTATTTAAAATTTTTTTTTACCTAATTTTAATAATCCTTTGCCGTTTCTTTTGTCCTCGAACCATTCCCCCTCATACACAGATCCATTTGAAAAATACATTCTGCCCCACCCACTTCTCTGGTTGGCATACCACTCTCCCTCGTAGTACTCTCCAGGCAAAGAATAAAACTGTGTACCATATCCCTGGAGAGAAAAGATGAGATGTGAAACTCATTAACATGCATGCAAAGTAGCATGCATGTAGATATTGCATTTTAGCATTTTAACACAGTAGCACTACACAGTTTTGATCTACATATGGTTCTATTCTAACTGTGCATCTATCACTGTTAGCTATTGTGAACTTACATGTCTCAGGTCATTCTTCCAACCTCCTGCATATTGCTTGACTAGATCTTCTCCGTCTTTGTCTCTCACTATCAGGCTAAGCATGCCATAGCCATGACGGTTCCCGTTGGCCCAATCTCCTTCATATCTTAAACCAGAACGCTTCCAGATCTGAACACCTTTGCCTGTGGAATGTAATAGAAGTAATTTCAATGGAGAAGAGAGAAATTCAGGTACATAAAGCACTATTAAAACACTCCTGCTCAGTTGTACCGTGCTTTTTATTGTCGTGCCAATCTCCTGTGTATTCATCGCCTCCTACAGCATAAAACGTCTTTCTAGAGCCTTCTTTCTGTGCTTGTCTGTCCCATTCCTTCCATAATGGCTCCCTCTTCTTGCCAACCTTTTTCAAAGGCATGGTGCTTCTCCTGTGCAGTGAAGCGAAGCAGCTCAGGGCAGACAAGGGCGCGTTGACTTGTTTATCAGGGCATGACCATCTCCATGGTAACACGTGTATCCTTGGCAACACGTGTAGCATTCCCGGGTACATAGTCATGGCTGCTGCGAATGGGGATACAGTGATGCACGTTCAAAGAGGCTTCAAGGTAGCAGGAGCATTGTAACTTGTCTATTTGCAATTTATAATAATTTTTAGATTGATAAAGTTATTAAATTTACTAGTAGTGGCCATCTGGTGCAGAGTACAGGCATGTGCTGCAATGTTTTATTCAGCTATAAAAGTATTCATAAGTTTTGTCTATTTTTAGGCCCTGACATATTGACAGTGTGTACTTCTGGTGCTTCTAACACTACTGTTGTCCAGTATCCACTCACAGACAATTTTCCAAGAATTTCAAAGTAGCTGCAACTATTATGACACATAGTACTACCTTATTGTAACATTTAATAGACACACAATACCTGTCGTTGTTGCAAAACTTGTGTATTCAAGTGAGCTGAAGGTAAAAAGTCTAATAACTGCTATTAGCACAGTCATCCCTTGAAATAGCATTACATCATGGGTCTTCTTTCCTTTATGCTACACTATGTCTATGATGTAATTAACTCTCTCTCTCTCTCTCTACCATTATAGCTTTATATTGCCTTCTGTAATGACTTTCGTCTTCGCGTGTATAACTTATACTTTGATTTGCTAACAACTGTTTTCACCCACTTTAATGCAACATGGTATGTACATGTATAATGGAAAATTTGACTTTTGCATGCCTGCATAGCGTTTGTTTTGATGAAGAAAATAACGAAATTTTTGCTGCTGGACCTGGATTAGTTCACTGCTGGACATTGCAAGTACTGAATTTCTGGTATAATCACTATATGAAAGCATTTCTTGTTTTGCAATAGCCTGATACTTTCAATGCTATTCAAGCTAGCCCTCCACTAAATGTAGGACTGAGAGAAAAAGAAGTCAGCTAACTTATTATCCCCATGCATAAATAATCTTATTTAATCTTAGCTGATTGTTTTCTTATCTACCTGCTACCATGCACCACTCCTCTGCATCACTTGCATTGAAGGGATATACATTGTAAACACAGAGGTACATGCACGCATATAAGGTATTACATATTAATAATTTTTGCTTATAGACTCGGAATCAGCAACACTACATTCCTAACAACAGCGGGGTTCCACTATCATAGTATGAACCATATATTTTATTGATAATAACTTCAGTATTTATTTTGCTATAGTGTAGCAATATATTCTCCTGCTGAACTACTTGCTGTTGGAAGAGAAGATGGCTCACTTCAAGTATTTTATATTAATTTATAAATATACTATTTCTTTCTCTTTGAAGTTAATGTGCTATATGAGAGGGAGTGGTGGCAAAACCAATCGTTCACTGACCCTTCTTAAAAGCACTCACAGACACTTATGCTCACTCTTCATCCACACTGAGCTCCCCTATCTCTTTGCCTCCTATCCTGATGGAATAATCATAGTTTGGAATCTCATTGCTGAAATTCAAGCTCTCTTTTGCTTGTCATCAAATATTGCTTCCATACCATTGCACAAGTATAATCTCCAGTCTCCAATATCTGCTGCCTCACTGACCTTTGATAATCGCATCATGTGCCATTCTCAGACAAACTGTAGCTTGCTCATATTGGAACAGGTAGAGGAAGAAATAAGATGAAAAAATCCATGATACAACTTTTTTGTACTGAACAGGTTGAGGATCTGCTGACAACATTATATTCTCCTATAAAATCAATAAATGTAAAGCATTATAATGGCAGGCAGCGCTACATTGTGCAAACCTATCACGGTTTCATCAAGGTCATATCTCCACACTCTGGTAAAGCTAGAACTGCACTTTATCCTCTCACAGTCCCCAGGGTAAGAAAAATGAGATAATTTAGACACTTAGTACACGTGATACATCATCAATATACATTGCATTTTAGATGTTAAGAGCTGCACATCATAATATGGCCGAGGAAGTATTCTATGTTGCACTGAAGACAGGCGAGATAGTGGTTTACGATACAAGACTTAATCCTTGCATACCTGTTGAGTTCTGGGCTCCATCTAATGCCCAGCAAGAAATAACATGCCTTGATATGGTGAGCAATTAAAAAAACACTAACTACATTTGCATGATCATTTTATATTATTATATTGTCAATGTTAATAGTAATGCATGGTCTAATTGAATTGATTTTTAGATTGATCACAGCATTGTTGGGTCTTTAATGCTAGCTGGTCTAAGGTCAGGTTGTCTGGCAATACTTTATGCAAGAGATTGCCTTATCGGTCAGCCATGCCCTGCTCACGATGGCCCTGTTGTGATGATGACTTCATCAGAGACAGACCAGCTCATTAATAAGAACCCAGTCTTAAATCTTGTGTCGTATGGTACTGATGGTATAATGCAGGTAATGTACATGTGGGTTAGGGGATGGATAGAAGTGAGAGGAAAAGATTGTTTTAAGTTGTGTAAAAATTTTGAACTCATTTAAAAAATTTTTAAGCTGCTCTAAAATTTGAACAAAGTCCCTGTACTATAGTATTGGGTCACAGGCCAAATTTCACCAAAATTGAAAAGGAGAGAATTTGGCACTTTTATAATTTTTTAGATGCATATACATGTATATGTACATGTACATGTACTTAAGTTGTGTAGAAAGTTTGAGTTGATTCCAATCAAAATTGAATTTTTTACAAATTTTTAAAGTTGCTCAAAAATTTGATAATTCTTATGTCTCTATTCCTATCAATAGGTGTGGGGTATTGAGATTAAACTGGACACAAAGAAGCAGCTTGTCATGCACTACATGACAAGCCTAAGACTGAAATTCCAGCCGCTCCATTCAAAAATACTCAACACAAAACTTTGCCTTGCGACAATCAAGCAGCAAGTCCTTGTCTACAAGCTCCCTCATGGCGACCTCTTTCATGTCCCTAAACTTAAATCGCTCCCTCACAATCCTTTAGATGATCATAGCAAGGCTATCACATCACTCTCTCGTTGCGTTCCTCTCTCTCTCTTTGCTACAAGCAGTTGTGACGGATTTATAAAGATATGGAATGACATTGGCCAGCTCCTGTGTAATATCAATATCGAGATGAATGTTACTTCTGTTTGCTTTGATGACCTATCATTGTGCCTTCTTGCTGGATTTCAGAATCATTTGCAGATCATACCACCTAATCGATATCTCCCTCAGAAACTTGTCAGTTCACATAAAGTCATTGAGACTAAGGTTGAATATTCAATACCATACAGACAGAATGCTGATCTTTGGTTAGTAACTGTAACAGTATTCAATGTGTACTTGTACATGTAACAGTACTACCATTTGCAACTTGTGCCATTAAATTTGAGTTGTGAGAATTCATAGCAACTTTCAAAGCAACTTTCAAATTGTATGTTTTTTTGCCAATTTTTTTTACATTTTTTTTCTTGTTAATGCCTTCAAGTTTGAGCTGATTTTAACTACATGTACATGTACATGCATTGTACATGTATACAGTGCATATTAATGATATTATTACATGTACATGTATGTATAATGTGCATGTACATGTATACGTACATGTACATTTAGGTATGATTGTCAGAAGATCCCTACCCTCCCTATCCTACCTCATGCAAGACTCCATGCAGCCGACTACATAGCAACTCCCAATCCTTTTGCACTCCGACTGATATCACAACCTCAGTATGATCCAAGGATACTCTCTGATGGAATCAAGAGCATAAGAGAAATGGGTATCATTGACCCTGATGAAATAAAGAGCATTAAACATCAGCTTAGTCTTAAGGAGATAAAAACAGTAAATTTTTATCATTATTATAAAACAATTGGCTAATAATACACTGTACATTGTACTTACACATGTACTAAAAATCTTAGCAATATACATGTACATGTACATGTACATTGTACATAAAAAATATTGTGATTTTATTAATGCAATTGTAATCATTTATTACTATCAGTATTTGTATAATTTTTACTAATTATTATTACTATTATTATTGTTATTATTATTATTATTATTGTTATTATTGTTTGTATTATTGTTATCATAGTCTGAGTCATTGGAGGATGCCTTTTCAAGGAACTTTTCTGATTTTGACGTAAGTGAGAACCTTCGAAGAATGGAAGAAGAGGATTTGTCGTTTGGACCTGAGAGAGAGAAATCCCATTATCAATTGTTCCCTGAAGCTGAACTGACGCCATTGGAGAGAGTCTCATCATCAGGATTTCCAATAGCACCTGATGGTAATTCTAATATACATGTACATGTAAATGTACATGTACATATGTACATGTATAATTATGCATTTTACATGTACATGTACATGTACTTTATGCTTTTTCTAGGATACATTCCTAATTCTGTCGTAAGAGGTAAAGTCAATCATGAGCCTATTGATCATGTACTTCAAAGAATATTAATAAAACAATACAAGGTAAGAAAAGGAGATGATTCTTTTTCTCTCACCCTAGCTCTCTCTCTCTTTCTTGTACAGCTTCTAGAAAATAACAAATATGCAGTAGCCAAAAGACGAAGGATAAAAAGAGTGCTAATAGATCTGAAACTGATGGACGAATATGGAGCATTCATTGATCCTAACAACAGACATAGCACTAAACAGAGGAGAAGTGTGTACGAAGAGTCTGATGAGGAAAGTGAAGAAGAGTCTTCTAGTGAAGAAGTAGCTGAGAGTGAGCCTTCGTCGGAAGCTTCTGATTATTATGGAAACCTTTTTGGAGACCAATGGGTAGCTAATGATAGCATCATGGTCAATATAAAGGAGAGGGAGAGAGTTGATTCTTATGTGCCTGTGGAGGAAGATTACAAATATGAAGAACCTCCGAAGCCAAAGAGAAAGCAGCCTGCTTTCTTGTTTGATATTGAGCTACATGAGGAGGTGGAGGAGGAGAAAGAACAGACGTCTGACGCACTCGCTAAAGCAGCATATGCAAAAAAACAGAGCCAGCAGACACGAGGTAAATTAAAGAATCAATATACATGTACATGTCATAGTTGATATGTATTTTAATGATGTACATGTACATGTAGGTACTGGAGTGAAGAATATTAAGATGGGATCATCTACATCTGGTCATTTGGTAAATACAATGTATATATCAGAGATTATGTTGTGCATTCTCCTTGAATTTTTCTCCCTCTAGCTGCATAAAACTTCAAAGACTTTCATGCATGACTCTCATCCCAAGAGATCCACAACTACGTCTTTTAAAGTCCCACTGAAGACAAAGAAGATATCCTTGGCAACAGAACCTATCGTTAGAGAGAACAGCGTCTCCACAATCACGGAAGCAAGGAGTGAAATATTATATCGAGTAGGGACGCCATTTTATGACTTTGAATACAGGAATAATCTCTCTACTCCCAATGTGGGCAAAAGGATGGAGCGTTATGGCCATAGAGATGTACATGTGAGTGAACCAGAGGATTCAGATCAGCATACTGGTGTTAGATACAGGCCATCAATAGTGAGGGAATCAGCATTAGATTTTTCAATGATTTACAATGTACATGTGCATAGGAAAATCTAATGTCCACGTTGAATAGAATCATAAAGAGCTCGTGGTTTCCATCTTCAACGCTGTCACAGATGGGTTTTACAATAGAAAGTCTTGTCTCTTCTATTGGACGTCTTTCAAACCCTAATGCTTCACACCTAATGGACAGTGAAATGACATTGGATTGGGTCATTGACACACTGGGTATAAAAGAAGTAGAATTCAACTTTCCCTTCTCCCCTCTTTTCTTTAAATTGCATTTCCCTTTTTATACTACTGTACTTCTACTTGCATTTTAAAATATTTCTAACACTTTTACTCTTTGCTGTAGTTGGCCTTCTTGATAAAAATGACATGTCTATTACAGAGGATATTGCAGATGCTCTTGCTGCTCTGAGTAATAATCGCTACATCACTACAGCTCAGAAAAATGCAACGCTACGTGGACTTTTTAAGAAATCCCATGATGCCAATGCACCCAAGTCTATTAAAGAGCACACACAGGACCTCCTTTCTCAGCTTGATTTTGATGATGAAACTTTACAGATGATACTAAAAGCGCTTCTCAGTGAAGATGTAAGTTAGCATTATTCATGCATACATGTATGATGTATATTTATTTTTACATTATGCATGTGCTGTACTGTACTGTAGGAGTCAAAGAGGCAAGCTGCTTTTACTGCTCTTGAAAATTTAACTGGAATCACTGATAGGTACAGCATTTACATTTTTAGTTTTTTAAATTATAGATTTTGTGTATGCATTGGTGCAGTTTTTTTCCCTAAAATTATCCAGTTTTGATTACGCCATCAATTGCATGTACATGTACATGTATATATATAAGTATTATTGATCATGATTAGGGCTGGACTGCATGCTCTGCTAATTGAGAGAGGATTGATACAGCACGTTGTTATGAATGAGGTTAGAACCACACATACAGTTATACATTTGTGTTCTGTTCACATTGTTACTGTCATTTTTCATGTTCTTTTACTAGAATGAGGTACTGAATAATTTAGCCCAAAGGGTTAAAGAGGCAGAAGAAATTCCAACTCTCTCAATGCTCAAACCAGAGAAGAAGCCTAAAGCAAAGGTATTAAGTGTTCCTCATGATCAAAACAGAAGATTCAATAAAGACATTGAACAAGAGCATCCTGCAAAGAAGAAGACGTCTATAGCAAAGAGTGACAAAAAGAAAAGGGCAGAGGATTTAGAAGCGGAAAAAGGGCTGCCACCTTTAGCAGGCCCTACCTTCTATCATGCTAGTATAGGAGGATACAGTGTAAAGGTGTCAATAAATAGCAGAGATGTGCCAGGAGGTGCAGGCAGCTATGCATCAGCTCTAAGAGAAGGACTTGGTGCTACTACTAAAGGGAAGAAGATTTATTCTACTAAAGAGAGTAATAGTGCATTGAAGTATGGAGTCCTTGGTCGTCATAATAAAATGAAGGAGTTTACTTTGCCTGGAGTGAAAAGGGACAACAAAGTGGAAAAGAGATCAGTTGCAATGAAGAGTGCACTGATTGAAGATGACTACAGTAGCAATTATGCATCAACAAGGAGCGGTAAAAGGTACAACACTGCAGAAACTGCTTACAATGAAATTAGACAAGCTTTAATGTCAAAAAATAAAACTTTAGTCAATGATGATCTAATGCAAAGGAGTGGGATCCAGCCGAATATTGGAATTCATGATGACACTGCAATGCCTTTATATGAAGGAGATCAAATCTATCAAGGAGAAACTGGTGACATGAAGGATCATTTGATTCCAGGTCACACGATGGCTTATGATGATCATACGTCAATAGACAGAGATGATAAAGACTATTATCATACAATGGACAGAGATGGTAAGGAGCATCCACTACCATATTATGATGATGACACAACACCATCTATGCTGCAAGTTACTGATGAACTTAGCAGCACTCAAGAAAATCAATCAGTGTCACAAAGCAAACAAAAAGATTTACAATCACTTGATGACGAGTCTGATCCAGCTGACCTTGACAATTTGGAAGCAGCTCTCACGTTACCATCAGGTTTCTTAGACGCTAAAAATATGAAGTACCTTCCCCAAAAGGAGCAACCATTTTCTCTTCTAAATAATGCGGCGACACTTGGAAACTATGATGGATGTTATCCAAACTCAGATGATGGAGCAATGTCTGAAAATATAACAAGCACTAGTCGTGGGATGACAGTTCACATGGCAGACAGTAAAACTATGAGAGACTTCTATTCTCCTCTCAATAAGCCAAAGAAAGGAGCTCTGTCCAGGAACTTAAGACATGGGATTTTGCCTCCTTTGTCATTGACTGAAGCTCATTTGGATCAAGAAAGAAGAAAACTGGAAGTGCTTAGGAGATCGAATCCATATTATTCAATGAGCGTGGCTGCAAGGAGAGAAATCATTGGCTTGGGTAAAATTGAAGCAGAAATTGAGAAGAAAAGGTTGGAACGCCGTAAAAGGGAGAACAGAGAGTCTTTCTATCACGAGGCCGGCAGGAAGTGGAATGAGTTTGAGTGGTGTGACATAGCAGCAATGCTACTCAATAAAGATGTGACGAAACCTGTTCAGAAACGTTGCCTTCAATCTAAATAGATGCGATTAATAATTATTATTATTATTTTGATTAATGGTGAAATTTTGATGGACCAATTGTCCAAAGCTCCATATACATTGCAGCAATTTGGCAGTTAAAATAGAAAGGGCACAATTTTCTAAATGCATTGCCTATAAGTTGCTAATATCAGTTTATTAGAAATAAATAATAATGCAGAATAGAAAACAAATAAGTCACTGGTGTCAATATTTTTGTTATAATTTCTACAAAGGTAACGATGAGTGGCTGTTTTCAGTAAAAGGACCATGCCATAATATCCTAAAATGACCCTATAAATCAGTAATCATAAAACATGACAATAAATGTAAGAATAGCATAATGACAATAGCAATTAATATAAACCTGCACAAGAGCTTTGACAGTCATTGGTAGCAGAACACAAGGGACAAGATAGAGCAAAGCTGGTTGAGGATAGTCAGCTAATTCAGCCATTAGACCTGCTAAAAATAAACCTAAAATACAGAAGAAAAGAGAGAGGTGTCATTGTCATGTATAATAAATGCACATACACACCGATTATATACCCCATGATTGATAAGGAGAAGTATTTCCATTTGCCACACAGGAGTAGCAATTGATGTCTGTGTCTGGTTGATTTTAAGCTAGTGGTGCTGATGTTTAACTGATCAAATCTCATTGATAAACACAACAAGAGGCCAGGTAATACCTACCATTGAGAGAATAGGAAAAAGAGACACTTAAAAGTAAGAAGAAGAAACAAGTGGTAATGAAAAAAAAAGATAGAAAAAGAAAGAAATTTACTATGTCGCCAAGGCCAAGCATTGAATAACTATCCTCAGTATAGGAACTACAAAAACAATATCTTAATAATTATCAATATTATAATTTATTATTATACCTAGGGACCATTAGTTTTCCAGGAAGAGAAAGGAAAGGCTGGGCTTGGGAAACTTCAGGCATGTTTAAAGTGTCAGCCACAACAGCAACTGGGCTCTTAGCCTTTTTAATGGCAACCTCTACCATCACATTAGCATTGAATATTGATGATGATATAAAAACCTTAGGAAAAGAGAATAATAGTACAGTAGTACAGTACACAATGAGACAGTACACAATGAGAGAGAAGGGAAGAAGAAGCTGAGAAAAACCTTTGAACTAACATTTTTACTAACATTGACCTTGCTCTTTCTGAAAGTAAAGTCTTACATTAAATTTTAAGAACTATTACATTACAGTATTATTAGATTATTTATTTAAAAAGAAGAAACAAAGAAGAGTAATAAGTAAAAAAGAGATTCTCTTACCCAAAATACATCATAAACAAGGAGAAAGACCAGTAAGATTGATGACAGCTTTAAGCTAGGAAGCCTTACATACTGTATCATAAATGTACCTATTGTAACTCCTAGTACTTAAAGGAAGTAAAAGAGTAACATTTATGATAAAAATCCTTTTATACTTACTGTCAAGCAAAAGCCAGTGATTTGTTAAGACCCAAAACAGAGTGAGTATGAAAGCAATGAAGAATGACAGCAACCCACTCAACTCCATTGTACTACAGCAATACTCTCTGAATAGAAAGGCATAATAATAAAAATACAAATATAAAGTCTAATATAAGTATCCTAAAATTTATTCTGATAATGTTTCAAATTTTAATGTACATGTACCTGTTTGATTTACAATTCCATTTCTCTAGCATTGGCTCAACAAAGCAATACACAGTCATCCCAGACATCACTAAAATAATAATAATAATAATAATATTATTATTAATTATGCATTAGTGTATTACTTGTTCCCGCTCACATACCTATTGAAAATAGACTGAAGATAAGTTGTATGTATTCGAAAAAATAAAACAGGACGAGGAGCATGATAGATCCGGCAATGGGGAATGTAATCACGTGATACCAAGTTAGTGTCTGTGTTACTAATGGATAATAATCATAGGTGGGTGTGGTTACAATAAAATATATTATTATTTTTAGTGGCATACCATCTTGTTTTTCCGGTACTGTCTCTTTTTCTTGTTGTACTACTCTACGAGAGGCAACTATGATGGTCAATATTCCGAGAGAAAAGAGGAAAACGCGAGATACAATCATCATCATAAAATCCTTGGGATCGTCCGCCATCATGAACCTAATTAAACGAGCAAATTAATTTTTCGTTTAAATTGAAATGGGCGTGGCTCAATAAAGGGGTTAAAATTTTAAACTCTCCAGCTCAAAATGTTTTCTTCCACAGGTGCTGCTAAACTTGACTGTGATTCCGAGAGAATATGGGTAAGAATCAGCTATTCAATGCACTAGATCATATACAGCAAACTGGGGAATAGATTTATCATGTAAACTTTAGATTATTTTTTGTATATAGTTGTTGTTTTTTTATAGAAAATAATAGACAAGTACACACCCAAAGACAAGTCACAGAAAAGACCAGAGTGAGAAAAACAATGATAATGATAATTATGATGGCGTGTCATTTTATAATAATAGTTCAGAAGATATATATGATAATTTGTATAACTGCTACATTAACCATTTGAATGGTAGCAGTGACAAGGTACATAACAGTATCAGTTTGTGATTGGGAAAAGAACCTCATTTTTTGTCATCTCATTTCTCTTGATTCTTTTCTTTCTTCTTCATTTCTCCTCTCTCTGTCTCTCTCTCTCTCCCTCCCTCTCTCTCCCTCTCTCTCTCTCTCTCTCCCTCCCCCCTTCTTTTTCTTTTCTCTCTTCTCCTCTCAGAGGTTTCGTAGTTCAACTAATTTGCTTCAAAAGCTCCCTCCAGCTGTTGCTCAAGTCTCAGTCATCATTAATCTTTATTCGGATGAGAAAGGATACTCAATTATGCTACCTGAGCCAACCTCTCATCACTCATCCGGTAATTGCAATATTTAATTATTGTTTCATCTTATTTTATTTATATATAAAAGAAAATAAAGAAATCTTCCTACCTTATGAAGTAAGTTGACCATACACATTATTATTATTATTATTATTATTATTATTATTATTATTATTATTACTATTGCTCAGAATGACGATTTGTTCAGCTATCTCGATTCTGGAGAGGTAAAGTCACTTTCATTTTTATTACGTCATTTTTTAATATCAGGTTCCACCTGTACTAATGGAAATACTTGGAAAAACAAAAGTAAATAAACAGCCTTCTAATTTTATTTTTATTGCAAAATTTGCCAAAATAATGTCCCAAATTAATGTTGTATTATTTTAATATAAATTTACTGTATAGCAGGAAATTTTGGAAGGACTAAAACTTGGCAAATTGCTAATTTTAATTTGGTAAATTTGTGGCCATGTGCCATTGAGCATGGGCATAAAGGCTCAAAATGGTGTATTTTTTCTTCAGCGAATGGCTATCAAAATTCCAAGTCCGCCAAAATTTAACTACCCCCAAAATTTCCTTCTATACAGTATTTTAGTAATTTATTTATTTTTTCTTCCATCAAGTATTGTCAAATGTACAGTGGGTGTATTATATGTGAAGTGCGAAGCTATAGAGTCCCTTATTTATTACCAGCTGGCGAGGATACCCTCAATTATGAGTCACAGCTTATACTACTCAAGCCTTCACCTGAAGTAAGAAGATTCCTTGAATTTTCTCTATAATAATAATTACTGTATTTTGTTACAATCTTATTTATTGTTAGATAACGTCAATGCTTATTAATGATTTCTCCAGGAATTGCACTAAAGTATGTTTGAATTTAACTGTACTGAAGATCTTCCTTTCTCCTTTTATGCTGGATAGGAAGATAGACTTGCTTTAGAGAGCAGAGTACTAATGGCGACTCAGGTAAACTGTCTTTTGACATTATTTTGAAAATGTCTTCTTCCTACTGCAGCCTCCATTGTGTTTAGATCCTGACACAGATGTTGTGTGTGTCCAGAATAGAATGCATTATAACAGAAAGAAGTATCACACTTCAGGAATAAGAAGGTTTGTTGTCAGCAAAGGTGATATGCAGCCCGGCTAGCTCAGTCGGTAGAGCATGAGACTCTTAATCTCAGGGTCGTGGGTTCGAGCCCCACGTTGGGCGGTTTTTTTTTTCTTTTTTTATGCAATGACTTTTTTGTCTTTAAGTTTTTTTTGCAGTTTCTAACTAACAGAATTTTTTAAAAGGTATTTGAGAAGACAGTGCCAGGCTAGACGATCAATTATGCAGCTGTATGCTGAAGGTCCTAATCCAGAAACTCTGCTACTCGAATCTTTTCTCTCAAGCAAAAAGATACCAAGAAGCCATACTGCAGTAAGTAATACTGTCATACTGCAGTGAGTACAGCTATGTAATGTATGTAATGATAGACTATGTGTAATTTAGAAGCATGGGAAATGGGTGTGGCCTTTTTCTTGGGTAGTGGGTGTGACCGAAAGTAATTATTATTTTAATTTTTAGAGAATTAAGAGTCTAAAAGAGAGACGGAAGCATATTGAGAAACCTTGCAGCTTTGATGAGGTACATGTGCATGTAAAATAGAAATATTAGTTATCATAAATAGTTATAATACAGTCAGGATCAGCTCAAACTTTCTACATAGCATAAGGGCATCAATATGTATCAAAAAATGTAATAAAAATTTGGGGTGATTTTGGAGCCATTTTTTGGAAAAACCATGGGCTATATAGTACAGGGTATTTTTCAGGATTTTGGCATTTTCTTAAAATGGCCATAACTTGAAAAATTGAAGTCGGAATCAGCTAAAACTTTCTACATAGCATAAGGGCATCAATATGTATCAAAAACTGAAATTAAAATTGGGAGTCATTTCGGAGCCATTTTTCGGAAAAACCATGGGCTATAGTACAGGGTACTTTTCAGGATTTTGGCATTTTCTTAAAATGGCCATAACTTGAAAAATTGAAGTCGGAATCAGCTAAAACTTTCTACATAGCATAAGGGCATCAATATGTATCAAAAACTGAAATTAAAATTGGGAGTCATTTCGGAGCCATTTTTCGGAAAAAACCATGGGCTATAGTACAGGGTATTTTCCCGAAATTCAGAGTTTTTAAAAAGTGGTAATAACTCAAAAAATTGAAGTCGGAATCAGCTAAAACTTTCTACATAGCATAAGGGCATCAATATGGATCAAAAAATGTAATAAAAATTGGGGGTCATTTTGGAGCCATTTTTTGGAAAAAACCATGGGCTATAGTACAGGGTATTTTTCCGAAATTTGGAGTTTTTAAAAAATGGCCATAACTCAAAAAAATGAAGTCAGAATCAGCTCAAACTTTCTACATAGCATAAGGGCATCAATATGAATCAAAAAATGTAATAAAAATTGGGGGTGATTTCGGAGCCATTTTTCGGAAAAAAACCATGGGCTATAGTACAGGGTATTTTTCCAAAATTCGGCATCTTTTCAAGTGACCATAGCTTGAAGAATTTAAATTGGAATGAGCTCAAACTTTCCGCATGCAAGTTGCATTATTAAATTTTGTATTTTCTTTCAAAAGATAATGTCTGAGGTAAAGAAATATGCTCGCCCAGTCCATGGGGTAATAGCACCAGTTGAAATAATTAACAGACAAGAACAACAAAGCAGCAGTAAACCACTACCTGGACCCCCACCTAGACCCACAGTTACTACTACCTCTGATAGCATCAGTATAAAGTAAGGAATGGTTATACATGTACGTAATTTCTTTTTCTCTCAGTTTAAAAGGAAGAGAAGACAAAATATCAGTGAAGTAAGCGAGAGTGAGAGAGTAGAGAAAAGAAGAATCAGATTAATGATAATTTTTATAAATCTTGTAGGACTGAAGAACAGCCTTCAAAGCCTCCCCTTGATGTTCCTATACCATCATCTCACCAAACCATTCCTCCTCAACCTCTCCCGCCAAATCCAGCGACAATAAAGAAGCCACACAAACCAGTCGTGGCCGCTCCCCCACAGCAGCCCCGCCCCATTTCCAGGCCAGTCTTTGCTCGCCCTGTTCTGCCAGGCATCACAGTATTGATGGGAGATTCCAAGGCTGGTCGCTCCGTCTTACCTAAAGCTCCACCCAAACTCCGCCCATCACTTCCTCCTAGCATTCAACCATCGAAACCAGTAAGTAAACCAAGATTTATTATTAACCATAAAATTTGGGTTTTTGCAAAAATTTTTTTTGGTAATTTTTTTCACTCCAAAATTAATGTCTCATAAATTTTTTTAATGCATGTTATATTTTTCTCTAGGTTAGTTCAACCGTGCCGCCCACATTAAAATTACTCAAACAAGCTCTTCCACTTCCTGCCCCTCCCCCTTCTACATCGCTCCCTCCTCCCCTCAAGCAGCAGCCGATAAAAGCCACACCCCCTACCTCCATTGCTCCTGCCATGCCTCAGCTCCACAAGCTAAAGATGCCGTTCATTCCAGGGGCAGGAGGAGGAGGAGGAGGAGGAGGAGGAGGAGGGCCCAAACAGAAAAAGAGGAAACAAAAATAACTATAATTATTTTTTGCCATTATTAATATTTTAATTTAAAAACTAATTAAAAATTCACATAGTTTTGTAATAGTATACGGAACGTGATGCGGAGAAAACTCTGCACACTAGGCTATACTTTTCAAGAAAAGATGGCGTCTCTTGTGGATGGAGTGGGGCATCACTCGCAGCAGAGTCACTCTCTTCCGCGTAACCTAAAGCTCAAAGAGAAGACCCCGGGCAGCCTCAGCACGGCCCAACCTCACGCTCCTAAAGAGCGCGAGCAGTTCAGGGGCTGGCTTTTGAAATGGACCAATTACATTAAAGGCTATCAGAAGCGTTGGTTTGTCCTCTCCAACGGCCTCCTATCATATTATAGGTAACCCTGCTAGCATGAGACCTGATGGTGCACGTTTATTTTATAAGGGTCACTGTATCCTGTATTACATGTACATGGAGGCATTACATTGTAGCAAAGGTCACTTGATTAGCATCTGCTTGGTGCACTGTATGAAAACATGTATTGCTAATATTTTGTGTTTTAAGTTCCCCGAGGGTTTGTCTTTATATAACAAACAGCACGAAATGGAATTTGCAACATGCAGTACATGTACATGTATATGTACATGTACATGTATGCTCTATCCTTGTTGCTTCATGTCATTGAAGTTAAAATTGCCTAAGCTCTAGGTCCATTCGTCTTATCAGTTTTCTACTCATTTTTCGTTTCCTCCCTCTCTATTTATCTTTCCCTCTCACGCCCTCCATAGGACGCAGGAGGAAATGGCTCATACTTGTCGTGGTACCATTAATCTTGCTGGCGCCTGCATAGATACTGTTGACTCTACCAACTTTGTAGTCACCAATGGAGCATCACAGGTACAAATATTATTATTATTATAAACATTTTTATTAAAAAGTATTATTACTATTATTGTGTAATTGTTAATACTGAATAGTTGCTTGCATTATTTTTAGCATTATTATGGTGATAATTGAAATGTGATTACATTTTGTGGCTGTTGATTATTATGTACATGTACACATAGTAGGTGTATAATATTTAATTACTGGAGTGTTTGCACAGACCTTTATTGGCTAGTGTGTACAATATTTGATTGTTTACTCCTCTCTCTCTCTCCTCTCTCTCTCTCTCTCCTTCTCTCTCTCCTTCTCTACCTCTCTCTCTCCTCTCCCCCCCTCTCTCTCTCTATCTCTCCTCTCTCTCCCTCTCTCTCCCTTTCTCACTCTTCTTCTCTACCTCTCTCTCTCCTCTCCCCTCTCTCTCTTTCTCAAGGTATTTCATTTGCGGGCACTGAACGAGGTTGAGAGACAGCGTTGGGTAACTGCACTTGAACTGGCTAAGGCTAAAGCCATAAAGAACCTCGAGGGTATGAACATACATGTACAAAGAGATACATGTACATGTATATGTGCATATTGTTTTTCATTGTTGCCCACCAGTTATGACTGGCAGCATGTATTCATAATAGAGCGTTTATTCTGTTTACCATCACCTGCTAATAATACATGCAGTATATCAGTACATTTACTGTACATGTACATAGCAACTGTACATGTACATGTATGTACTTATACAGCCTCGTAGACTTACATGTACTGTATGTACATGTACTTTATGAAATACATGTACATGTACATGTAATTTTGTTATTGTTATTGCAATACAGCTGTAGGTCAACTCCCTGGGGGACTGTTTCATGTATCATTGATTCTAATTTCTTTCAGTAGCCCCCACACTATGTGCTTATCTATTTTAATTATTTATTTATTTTGTTTGTTTATTTATTTAATTAATTTTTTATTTGTTTGTTTGTTTGTTTATAGAGTTTAGTGATGAAGACATTGCCTCTCAGTCAAAAGAAGATGAGAAATCTCTTCACTTACTCTCAGAGAAACTCTCCGAAGTGACTGCCACTCACAATCTCATTCTACAGAAGCACCATGACATACTAAAGACACTGGCCGAGCTTGATGACAAGGAACTAGCTCAAAGTGGGAGTGGTAGCCTCACAAAGCTTAAGGAGAAGATAGCCATGTTTAAAATAACGTCTAGTGCAATGGCTAAAGTACGTAATGAAATATCGTAGGTCGGGTCATATTTGCGGCTGCTAAAATTTGCGAATTTTTTCCTACCGCTAACAACTACCATAGCAGATGCTATTTTAATTGAAAAAGGGGCTGTATTAAAGCACAGCACCCGACTCCAGTGTTCTTGAGTTGTTATTCTTCTTGCTGTTACTAATCCTTGGTCTCTTTGAAGCTGCTTTAGCCAGTTCTTTTTACAAATACTCTACTCTCTTTGTCTTGCCGTATCTTTGAACTCTCCACCCATTCCAGTTAGTGCCTATTGACTTGGGTGTATCGACCTACTGACCAAAAGTGGAGGTCCGTATAAGAAGATAAAAGAGATAAAACTATGGCTCCACTAAAGCTGCTAAAGAATAGATAATTAGCTGCTGGACGCTGTCACTGTGTAAACACGTGGCCAATTGTCATAGCAACGCTCTGTGGTATTTAATAACTTCTTTATTAGTTTTTATTGTCACCAATATTAGCAGTCGTGAATACTACCTGACCTACATAGACTAAACTACATATAAGGTACATGTACTTTATATATTTGTTGCTGCATGTATTGTAGACATGTACATTGTACATTATCAACTCTCAGTGTCTCATTTAAGATTGATATTTGTAGTCTGTAGTGGTCCTGAATAGTGAGGATTGGATTCACACTTAGCATGGCAGCACTTAATTGCATGTATTAATTCTATACAGTTACTATTCTTACATTGCATGATTATTTACTGTAAAGAAGAAGCTAATTGACTGAAATTTAGATGCAAATGCATTTATGTATAAATGTTATAATTTTTACCATTAAATCATTCTTTCAGCCATGAAATTAGCACATACTGTACATGTATATGTACTTACAATTTTCTTTCTTAGGTTTCTGAAGATTATTTATTACTAGCGACTAGTATGGAGAAGCATTGGTTGAAGCAGCTACAGCACGAGAAATCTCTGAGAGCCGAAATACAAGAAAATTTCGAGACCCTCGCGAAACAAATGCACAGCTTTGAGAACCAAGCCCGGAGAGTATCACAGAGGGGTGGATTGGAGGATTCCGGCACACTCGACCTCTTAAGCAAAGATTTACATGTACATGTAGGTAACAGCAATCAGAAATCTCATCTCTCGTCATCAAAGCCACACCCACTTTTAAAAACCTCCGAAGAGAGTCCCAAAGTCCCTGGTGGTGCCCAGCGTGTTAGCCATGCCCCTAAAAAGGGCGTGACATTTGATCTACCCAAATCTTCCTCGCCGTCCCCACCTCCTTTCAGCTCTTACCCGTTTGATGGGAGGGAAGAGGAGGAGGAGGAGGGTTCTGATGAAGATGGAGATGATGATAAGTTTTTTGATGCGCCCGAAGCGGACGAGAGCTACTTGGCCCCACCCACCAAACACGGGATGAGTCATAAGAGGACACCAAGCTCAATATCAGTCAATGAAGCAGTGCCTGTACCCTCTACTGCCCTACCAGAGAACATACCAGCAAGTACTTCCTGCAATAGAATACAGGTAATATGCATGTACATGTACATTGTACATGTACATTGTATGTGTAAACTGACATTAACCACAACAAAAGAACTGCCTGCCAGTGAGGGCAACCCATGAGACCTTTTACAAATAACTGTGCATAAAAGGGATTCTAGCTGTGTTATTATTGATGTCTATAGATCTTTAGAAAAAAATTTTTGAATGGGTTAACTTAGTTAACCCTGTGTGAAACTAAAATCATTTTGATAATTATAAGTATATACATGTACATGTACATCTGGACATCTTGGGGGTTGCATGTGAATCTACTGCTACATGTATACATCTATACATGTATGTGTACATGTACATGCACGTGTAAACTATCAACCACAACACAAGGACCCAGTGAGGGCAGCCACGAGAACTGTGTTTAAAAGGGATTTTTATAACATTCCAGTATCATAGAGACATCATTGATACATTAATTTTTGAATGGGTCAACTTATAACAGTTAACCCTGCATGAAACTCTAATACATTTACATGTACAGGTATATGTATATGTATTTCCAATCCTACATATGTATACATGTACTGTAAACTTTGTATTTTTACATTACCTTTATGTTTTATAGTCATTCTTGACTCCATCCTCTGACATGCTTCAAGATGATGCAAAGCCAACTTTAGAGTATCGTAGGAAGACCATATCACCTCGTCCCAATGCTAAGATAAACCTCTGGACAATAATGAAGAACTGTATAGGGAAAGAGCTCACCAAGATACCAATGCCAGTCAGTAATAGGGATAGAGAGAGAGAGAGGGAGAAAAGAGAGAGGGAGGGAGAGAATGGAAGTAATTAATTTACATGTAAATGTCGTATTTTTATTATTACTTTATTGCTATAATTTTAGGTTCATTTTGGCGAGCCACTCTCATTTCTCCAGCGAATATCCGAAGACATTACTTACTACGAGATATTGAATAACGCAGCTGCTTGTTCCTCTACACTGGAAGAGGCTGCCTTTGTTGCTGCCTTTGCCGCCTCTTCATACGAGTCCACAGCAATCAGAGTCAACAAACCCTTCAACCCAATGCTAGGGGAGACCTTTGAATGCGATAGAAGAGCAGAGTATGGCTGGAGAGTACTGTTTGAACAGGTAAGGAAAAAGAGAGAGTGAGAGGGAAAGAGGCGAGAAAGATGTACATGTACACATGTACAGTTTATTGATGATTACATTGTACCATAACTGTACAGCAGTAATTTTAGACATTTTAACATTTTTATGACTGATATCACATGTACATGTACATGTATAAAAAGCATTAAAAGTATTAAAGTATTAAAAGTATAATTTTTACAATTTTAGGTTAGTCATCATCCTCCCATGCTGGCAATGCATGCTGAACATAAGGAATGGACTCTATGGCAGGAGTACACTCTAGCCAGCAAGTTCCGTGGGAAGTATATCCAGTGTTTTCCTGTGGGTGGAGTCCATCTTATCATCCATCGTTCCGGTAGCCATTATACCTGGAATAAAGTCGTCACTACCATCCATAACATTATTGTTGGTAAACTGTGGGTTGATAATGTGAGTTATTTTAAAGTTATTTTTAAAGTTCTTCCAAAATCGGGTCAAAGTCCCTGTACTATGGTACAGGATCATGGGTCAAATTTTGTCAAAATTGAAAAGGAGAGAATTTGGCATTTTTATAATTTTTTCTAATGCATATACATTATACATGTACAGTACATGTTCTTACATCTACGTGTATGTTATGCGAAAAGTTTGAGCCCATTCCGATTTAATTTGGATTTTTTACAAATTTTTAAAGTTGCTGCCAAATGCATGTGCAGTAGTAGTGACTTACATGTACATATACATTGTAAATGCCACATATTGCAAGATCAAAAGTTTCCCAGTAATAGTAATACACATATACACATGTACATGTATTTATGTATTTAATGTATTTATTCTTTTCCAAGGCTGGTGAAATGACCGTTCTCAATCACACAACTAAAGAAAAATGTGAAGTCAAATATCATTCCTATAGCTACTTCACACGAGAAAGGCAAAGAAAGGTTTGTTCTACTATTAAAAAACCATACTGGTAATATTCTCTCTTTCATTCTCAGATTACCGGACACTGTTTTGATAAAGATGGAACGCCCCAATATGTGGTGAGGGGATACTGGGACGAGTATCTCGAATGTGCCCCAATACTATCCTACAATGGGAAGAACCCAGTCACAGGCCCTGCTAGAGAAATGTGGAGAGTTTTTCCAAGACCGTAAGAAAAGGAACTAGAGGATGAGAGAGAAAGAGGAACGTTTATTTCTAATACTCTTTTTCGACTTAATCTTTTTTCTTTTGTTTCTCTCAGTCCTGGTAGTGAGGCAATGTATCATTTCTCAGAGTTTACTTGTTCACTGAACGAAATGGAAGATGGCGTAGCACCCACAGACTCACGCCATCGTCCCGACCAGAGGATTATGGAAGATGGAGATTTTGATGAGGCCAATCGAGTTAAAGTGAGTGAGAGAAATAGAATGCACAATACATAAAGTATTAAAAGGAGAGAGAGAGAGAGAATAGGGAGGAGTAGAAGCAATTATACACATGTAATAAAAGAAAATGAAGGCGCATGTAATTTTTCATGTATTGCACATGTACATGTGCATGTTCTTTTCAAAATTTTTTCTCCTACTTAGGCACTGCTGGAAGAGAAACAGAGAGCTAGGAGAAGAATGAGAGAGTCCTTGCAAGCAAAGGCAGCGGAAGCAGCAGAAAGAGGTAACACAGAGGAGGCTGCTAAATTAGAGAAAGAAGCAACATATTCTCCTGCATGGTTTATTAAGGAGTACGACCCGTTCACTAATAGTATGATGCATGTGTATAAAGGAGGCTATTGGGAGTGTAAGAGGAAAGGAGATTGGCCTTCAGATTTACCAGATATATATGAACTGTGATGAATAAATTAATCCTGTGCTATAATATGGAGTGATTGTTATAATAGTTACTGCATATTTATTATTATTATTATTATTATTATTATTGTTATTATTATTATAGTAATATATTATCAATATGCTTGTCTTTGTAAGAAAAAATGTTTGATATAAATGAAAATTTTTATGCTACTAACTATGCAGCAATTCTTTTATGTGATCATGCTGATGGCTGATGACTCAGAAACATTATATTTGGTTCATGTCCATGTATGCAGGCAACGGTGTATTACAGAAAGCACTTGATGTACACGTGTCTTTTCTTAAGTAATAACACTATCATAATAAAAAATGCCAATCACTGTGTGCAAAAAAGTAAAATATTGTACGAATTATACGTAGACCTAAAGTTTGTTCTATTGTAAGTTTTTAACAAGACTTGTTGCTGGGATATGGACCACTGTCGATTTTCTTTCCTCCGGGTTGACCAAAGTACCAGTTAGCAAAGGTCTGTGATGCAGTCTGTCCTTCAATTTGAACTCCGGTCCAACCATGATTATCAAGAGATTGACAATGAGCAAAACAAGAATCAAGAAAAGCACCATTAACCGTGGAATTGGCTATTTGCCGTGATGCTTTCAAAAAGTCCTACATGTAGAGAAAATAAACAATTTTAACTTGCTTTTGACACCTTTTTAAGTGTGTGCATAATTTAGCCTATTGGCAGTAAAGGCTACTTTGTCTTACATTGTGAAAGTCTGAGATGTCTCCCATCTGCTCTGAATTGCAGTCTGGAGGATTGCACTTCAATTGCAAGTCGTTTTGTATCTGCCAAGTGTCATATTGAGAGTTGAAAGAAAATATAGGAGTCTTTATGAATCGATAAAGATACTGAGAAAAAAAGAAAAAATAAATTACAGTGCAGTGAGCTTTATGTTTTACCTGTGGGCCAACACACATAAATGAGTAATTCCCAGTGTAAACTTTGGCACACTCAGAATTCAAGCTGACAGACATGTTTTGCATATCATAAACTAGTAAAAAGATTACAATGACACTTTAAGCTTTTCTTACTACTAACTGTATTGGGCTCTCTTTATCACCACGTTAGCTCCTGCTGCACTTGGTACATTAATGAAGAATCTATTTTTAAAAATAATTCATTATCAAAGCATCAAACAAACATAATTGCCTTTACCCTCCATCAGCAATTGCCCGATACTTCACATTGGATGGTAGGAGACTCTGCAAATAGTCGGCATGAAGATAAGTACCAATTCCACCAGCTACAATGAATATGGTTACTTTTATTTCTATTATATTTAGTACCTGAACAACCAGCTAGGATAACATCAGTTGCATCCTTTAGCTCGTTCTCAAGGAGAAGGTTGAATATTGTTTGTATAATTTTATAACCTCTGAAGTATATGGGAGTATTTTGAACATAAACAGGCTCAGATCTATCAAAAGATAACCACTCTG